>NC_056742.1:193860820-194098320 GCF_019279795.1 Protopterus annectens
CTAGCCAGTTCCCCTTTCAGTGCTTGAAATAACCTATCCTATTTGGTGTTACACTGGCCTTACCCATCCCATGATCAATACTTATGTAATACCATTAGTGAGAATAACTGGAATCATACCACAGATAATATGAGGAGACATATGCATGGGATAAAGCATTTAAGAACTTAGAAGTACCGATGACAGTCCTGGGGTATATTTTCTGTTTCCTATCCACAAATACAAGATGACCTTGAATATGGACAGGAATGATCTTTGTTTTGCATGGATGGGGAGTCTATTCCAGAGCTGCAGTGTCTTCTGTAAGACATACCTTTCCCTTCAAGGAAATGAGGTCAAACTATAACTTTGAAAACTGAAATACACAACCTAGACAGACTAATTAAACATAATACAAGACGATATCAGTAACATATTAAGAAAATTTATACAAAGATGTTGAGCATAATAGAAAACCATTTTATAAATATATAAGATGTGGTAGGACTAAAGCTATCCAATTCAGTAAACTGTGAGTAGATTCTAAAATTTATTCTTAAGCACAACTGATTATAAACTCATAAAATCTTATGCAGAGTGGTTTGGCTATACAAAGGGTAATCAATTGTGTATGTAACATCTGTCTAACTTCAGATACTGAAATTAAACTGCACTATATTGAAAAAGAACTATGCAGATTGATCCCATACCAAGGACAGGGAGGAGATGGAATTAGTAATAATGGTCTGAGAATACTTCAGCATGAAATCACAATATCATTCTTTTGTTATTTGCTAGGTCATTTAAGTAAGGGGGATATCTAAAGATTGGAGACATACTTTTTAAATGCTTCTTTAAAGGAAAGCAGAATAGTAGACACCCAGAGTCATACAGACCTACAAGTTAAATTTCTTGTTGTGGAAAAATAATGGAAGAAGCTTATTTTGAATAAATTATTTTCAGAATCGAAAAGGCTCAGACCTGAAACATTATATCATCATGTATATAGTGAAAATAGATCTATAACTACATCTAACATGATGTTCTATAGTAATATAAAAGCATCTTTAAATAAAAAAAAATATGCTGTGATACAATTTATATAGGCTTAGCTTCAGTCTGTGATTGGTTCATGCTGAAAACATTGATTAATAAATTTGAACTGCTAGGAAGTTATGTAATCGTGATGAGTTGAATATCTGCATGGGTTACAAATAGGACATGGCAATATTAAAGTGGTTGAAAAGCACTGGAAACATGAGTCACAAAGCATTATAGAAAATCATGAAGTTTATATCAACTGGGATCACCCATTGACAAAAGTTCAAAAACTAGATGCATTAAAGCCAGGTCCAAGAACAGAAGACAAAAGTAGCATTGATCATTGAAATTGGTACACCCAGTGACTACAGTGTATCATGTACAGAGAGACACAAAGTCATAAAATACCAGGATTCACAGGCAGAAATGATGGCAATGTGGAATGGGTCTTATAAAAAAGAATTTGCATTCCTACTTAGATATGTTTTTGATACATGTAACTCAGTATGAATTGCAGAATAAGTCATTGTTGGGCACATTGATGGTGCTGTAAAGAGCACTTCTGGCTAACATCAAAGATTGAAACAATACTAATTTCATGAACTTTGATCTTACTTTGACTTAGGAATGGGGTCCATTCCCATGAGGGTATTAGAAACTCAAAAGACATGGATAAATTAAACCGACTGAATAGGTAAAGATCTCGGTTACAGTTAAGGTGTCCAACAGGGCTCTATCCTAGGCCTATATATGTTTAATCCTATCTTTTTCATCTGAGATGTTCTAAAATCTGTATCCAGATGAACTGAAAACAAGTAAGGTGTTTGTTTGAGGACCTGGTATATGAGTAGGTTTAGCTCTGAATTTTTCAGATTATGTCAACCAAATGGGTAATGATAGTTATACAAATTTAGGCTGTATAAAAAGATTTATAGAGTCTAGGAAACCACAAACGATGAAATCATTGTAAGTTAAAGTTACATTAGACCCAGTATAGATTATGTGAAATCGTGTGCAAACCTTATAAAAAAAAACAGTATGAGGAAATTGAGAGAGTACAGTGTAAAATATACAAAGGGCATCTGTGGATGTGAAAATGTAAGTTATTAAGAAATACTAAAATATTTGAACTTTTACAGTGTCTTATACAGATATTTAAGAGGAAATGTTATTCAAGTATGTAAGGCATTTAAAGACATCTTCCTCTGGGATTGTTTGGGGTAATGAAGGCAACGTGTGTAGGAAATTATATAACAATGAGAGATGTATTAATTGCTTCTTTGAGAGAGTAGCTGATGCATGGAACAAACTACCAAATCATATTACATCAAGTACTAGTACAGATTCTTTTAAGAACAACGTGGACATGCATTATATAAATGACTGTTTTATATATTAGCAGGCTAGAAGGGCATTATTGCCCATGCCTGAAATATTTTCTCTATGTATGTATGTATATATGTAAAGCAGGCCATGAGTTTAGTAACCTTTGTTTCAAAATATTGCATATAATACATTATTAAAAATATCTGTTTACTTTTTAGTTTGTTCACATGTGTAGCTAGGACAGTTATAATAACTAAGATTATTTGTGCATATTTGGACTTATGCTATGTCAGTAGCACAACAGGTACATACTCACATTTGGTGTGGAAGGCTGTGAGTTCTATTTATACATTAGGTGGCTGGATTGCTGACACTGTAGTGCAGTATAAGGTGGTGCTGTGTTTCAAATGAAAAGTTAAACTGAGGCCCTATCTCCATGAGTTGGTAGTAGCTCAGGTGAATGCAAAAGATCCCATCGAAAAGAGTAAGGATAGTTACCTGATGCACTGGCTATATTTCTCCTAGAAATATGAATACCAGTTTAGGTCTCCCCTGAAAACAGGCACTAGTCTAATGGGACTAACATGGTCAAGAAAGGATAATTAAATAAAGTATATATGATGCTGTTTTCTTTTACATTCACACATTAGAATCAGCCCTTGGATTCAGAAACATGCATTCAATGACTGCTCACGGGCTACTGCTGAGATGCTGGGAGGTGCAACATGGATCACAGGTAATTATCAGTTAAAAGTAATATGTTTCTCTCCCTGAATATTAAATAATTAAGAAATCCCCTACCAAATTTGTCAGCTCTGGAGATAGCTGTTTTTGTGATTGTGGCTATAGAATTCTCAGATAGCAGTAAAAAGCAGATTGCATGCTCACAAATATGAGCAACCACAAATGCCAACCTAGCAATACAATGAGAATAGATAGTTGTTAGCCACAAAAGTTAGTTCAAAGTAATGTTTCTCTGCAGCTTTATTTACTGAAATGGGGAGGAAATGTGAGTATAGGAAAGTCAAAAAGGTGGACGAGCAAGAAAAGGGATATACAAGAGGACACAGGGAAGATAAGTGTGGGAGTTGGAAGGGGGTGATGGTGTACTTTACTGATTTATTTATTTATTTTGTTTTTTTTTAATAAGTTCATTTTTCTCAAGAAGAGTAGATGGGGAAAGATGTATGAGGAAGATAGGATATGGAAAAAGGGCATAAGTATGAAAAGCAGAGGGCATACAAACAAAATTAAAACATAGACAAAGACCAATAGGGGAGGTGACAACACAGAGTTGGGGGTTGCTAATGGATATATTTGCATACAGACAGAGAGGGAGCACAAGTGGTAATGGGGATGGGCAGTAAACAGGGGGTGGAGATAACATATTTGTAATGGGAACACCATGATGAGGGGGAACAGGGTGTGTATCCAAATCCTGACCTTGGTGCTTGGGTTGGACTTAAGAAGAAGACAGTCACAGAATGTCCTCTTCTTAGGTCATTCACCACTGTGACCCCCCCCCCCCAACACACACACTGAGTCCCGACTCTAATAGGGCACAAGGTAGTGCAGGCAGCAGTGTATCTCTAACAACTGCCCAATGATTCTGTTATAGTAGCCTGTGCAGGCATTAAACTGATAGTCCAGGAATGCCAGCACCACCTCCTCCTCCAACTTCCACAAAAAGAATAATGGTGGCCATCTGCCATTGTCAACAGATGAAACTTCAGAACTTACCTCTTCTGTTCAACCAGCAAAGACTGCTTTGCATGCCTCCAGGTCACCTGTCACCCAACAGAGCAGCACACACGGGGCAGATGTTGAGCCAGTCAGAGATAGATGGGTCTAATGTGGAGTGCAACCATAATACAGGCACAGCTGTGAAAAACATTTCACAGAATAATATCAATCCACTCAGTGTGGATTGAAAAAAAAAAGCATAAAAATAAGAAAAGGATAATGACAGAGAGAAAGAGGCAAAAAAAAAAAACATGTTTAAAACATTTTGACGGTGTCTGAGAGTCTCTTTTGCAGGTAGCCACCGGTGGACTATACAACTGCAAGGTAAGATACTATCCCCAGGCTGATACAGTTGATTAGATATAGAAACTGAAATGTTCCTATTGCTTGATGTGCCTACAAGGTTACAGCAGCAGCTTTCTAGTGTTATACATAATAGCCCATGAAGGATGCATGCAGATGTGCCACACTAGGTCTGTTAAATGAGATAAACACAAAGGCCTGTAGTTGAACTCAGATGGTGTTAGTACAGACAAAGCCCTATATGCATATGCTGCTAGAGAAGTTTACCAAAGGCAGACAAGCAACTGGTGACAATATGGAAAGCTTAGAGAATGTGCTTGGTAACCATCATATTGTAGGTTGCTACTCACTAGGGGACAGAATAGTGGCAATTCATGAATTCCAGTGGTATGCCAGACAGAAAGGCTCCTGCATATATGATGGAGTGGTGCACTGTCAAAGTAATGAGATTCATACCCCACTGTCATACAACCTCCTGATCTGTGACAGTGTCCGGAATGCAAGATGGTGCCAACAGCCCTGCGTGTAAAGTACCATGTGACAATGGATATCATACCATTCAACCTCTTTGCTCAGGAATGCTAGTAATGGGGGATGCAAAGGTCTAAGATCAGGAAAAAGTTTTTAAATATTAATAAAACATATTTAAACTGTTGATACGACAGTAGCAGGTTTTGCATCAGTGTGGATTTTCTGAACAAAATATCAAAGTCTATAATGCTTGGTATTATTGACTGACTGCAATAGTAAGTGATGTAACAGAACATCAAAACTTTCATGAGGACAAGTCAAAAATAAGAGACAAAATTAGGAGCACTCAAAGTCAGAGAGAGTTAAGAGATACACTAGACATGCTGTTGAGGCAGACTCAAATGGACATTTTTATCAAAATGATGAATGTGAGTATCCACTGATAGTGTGGAATGTGCTTGTGTGTTTGCAAGGTAGCATATTTACATACATATACATATATATATATATATATATATATATGTACACAGAAACACACATGCAAGCACACGCGTGCACACACACACACACACACACACACACACACACACACACACACACACACACACACACACACACACACACACACACATGTATCAGGCAGTACCTATATACAGATGTTGCACATATAATCCCATATACTATAAACAGGGTAATTAAGTGCTTCTCTGATATATGTAACTAATCTATAACATAGCAGTGATCATAAACCCACTCAGTGTGGAGAGATGCTTCATTATCTGCTGGTCCAGGAGCTGATTTTCAACTGTCTGCTTTTTTATTTGAAAAAGAAGATCAAATTCAAAACAGATTAAATGGATACTTGCAGGACATTTAATTAACTATATATGAAGTAAAAGGGTAGTGGCCATCTCTGCATACTTATTGTAATTGTCAGAAGCACTGTCTGTGACCTCTTTCTCTTATTGGCTAGAAGGTCAGAATGGTGCCTCCATGGGTCATTATAGTGGTGCTAGCACTTCTCATCAGTGCAACTGATTTTTGTAGCAGTCGATACCACCCTGACTAAGCCATAATTTACATTGATTTTGTACTTTGGACCCTCATAAGATTCCCACAACAGGTGCCCCTAGGGACCATGATAAGATTCCCCCAACAGGTGCTCCTGGTCATCTCTATGCATAAAGAACAGAAATCTTATAGATTAGTTTGAGATCCATCTGGGACCCCTGTCACTATCACTGCCTTCAGGTGGCAAGGTCATGTAGGATTCACAATCCTGAAGAAAATGGTAACCCTCTCAAGATCATGCATATTGAAACAGTCACGATGTGATGTGCATTTTCAGGTACCTCACCGGCATGACTGGCTGCCATACCAACAATGCATAACATGAAAGCATAGAGTGTTAAAATGTTGTTAGGGTGTAAGCAGTGGTATGTAATGTGTACAGTAAAGCTGCAGTACCTACATGTGTACTATTCCTGCACTTTTGTACTTCTATAAGCTATAGGAGGATTATATTTTCCCCATGTCCCCAGTGGAATCATTGACCTGCTTGTGCATGCTTAAATCACTTCATGGGTACTAATGTGAGTGCATAATCTAGAAGGAGACTTCTAGCATGACATAAGTAAAATATACACAGAGATAAAAGTGCGATTTAGGAATACACTCTAAATGGGTGCATTAGTGTAATGACCAGACTAACAGTCTCATAGTTGTGTAATAAAAACAGCTGCAGATATCATTGCATTATGGAAGGTTGCCATCCAGCAACCTGTAGAGCTACTTTTCGCAAAAATAACCTGAAAGTCTATAAGCTATACAACTAGTTAAGAGAGCTAAGTGATAGGGGCTGTTAGTATTTGCATTTTGTTTAAGATAAATACTGTGCTTTTTTTGTTGTTCTTGTTAAACTACATGGCATTGTGTTGGTTTAGAGAGTTGCCTGACTGCATGGTGAATAATGTCTGCAGTAAAATAAACATGAGTAGAGGTGTATGCCATGTTAATAACATTAGAGAGGTGTATGCCATGTTAATAACATTAGAGGTGATGGAACTACAGAACAGTAAGGCATGTTGTCATTTCTACTATGTGGGAGATATATACCTGGCTGTAGGTTAATGACTGTGTATTTATGTCTGTGTGTGACCCAGTCAATGCAGATATGCAAGACTTGTGCTGTGGTGTCCAGTATGGAAATCTTACATTTTTCAGGTGATCAGTATACCGCGAGTGCTTTAAGTAATAGATGCTTGTTGCATAAGGGGGAGGGATGCATTAACTGTAACTTTGTTTATGTAGAGTGGAGGGGGTCATCTATGCAGTCCAGAGACATATGTGGACCTTGACTCCATATCGCTTAGTGTCATGACTGTATGACTGGTGAGTTTGTGTACCTTTTGCATGCATGTCCTCCTATAATCTGCAGACAGAGGGAAATGTGTGTTTTTCTATGAAGTAGAAGTTGCAGGGTAGAGGAGCCCTGTAGTAATATTGAGTAAGTCTGTTGGTCTGCCATTGCTCCATTGAGTTTTGCAGTAAACACTTTTGTCTTTACTGCTACAGGAATTGCTTTAGAGGAGGTTGATTCTAAAACATCTGTAGCATTTTTGGCAATCCTCACATTGTGGGTTGTGATCATTGTGTTGTCAGAGAATGCTTCCACACATATCCATGTCGGGGGAATTATATGTATTTTAGTTGGAACTGCATTCACATCCTGATGAATGTCCTGGCATAGGCTATAGCCTACATTTGGGCTGAACACATAACTGTCAGGGTCATATGCCAAATAAGTATGTTCTGCAGGTGGAGTTACTGGGCTTGACAAGCACAGTGTATGTCATTGTAAGGGAGGCTGCCAGACACTGGCAGTCCAATTTTCTTCTGGGTCTGCAGTACTCTCACAGTTTTGGGGAGTGATAAGATGCATTTTGTTACACTTCTAACACTCCACAATTTACATAGAGTGTGTATGTTTGCCACTCTGGCCCATACATGCATGAAAGACATGAGCTGTCCCAGATAGCTATCTCTGCAGGGTACTTCTCTGGGATAATAGGGTCTCTTGCCCCTGGTCAAAGTAACACCCAGAAATACAATATACCTACTGCTGCCATGTGGATGACAGATTTACACGAGTGGTCCCACAAAATGGGTGGCACTTTACAAGGTTCTTGAAACATACTAGAAAGATTTGTGTGTTACTAAGAATATATTGTATATGACATAATATAAAATCCACAGACTGAATCATATATTTCTTTGATATTACAGGTTGTCATGTCTGAAGGTAACCATCAATACATGGGTAAATTCTCTGAGGTAGAGAATGACATCCTGCTGTAGGCCTTCCTTTAGCATGGTTGGCAGATACTTTCATATGAAAGATCTAACTAGGCCTTCAGTGGTTTTGTTAGGCAGGACATTATACAGGAGATCATTTTGTCAGTGGCCAAAATTGGGCATATGACAAGGTCTGAAGAAGGATCACTGACATGAATGTGCATGCACTCAGAAAGACAGTCCATGTGACACAGGGGAGGGGGGCACTGATAGTCTTTATTGACAGTCGCAAAGGACTTTCTAGCATCTCTGTCTGGGTTCCAGACAGTTTAACTAGTCACAGTTAAGTCATGGACTAGGGTATAAATTGCATGGATCTTTTTATATATCAACTGCTGATATCCCAATTGGGCTTGTCTGAAAATGCAGTACTATCTGCACTACATATGTGACTTAGAGCCATACAGCTAATGAGAGCATCTTCTACGCTGTTACAGGAATATCAGGTGCACATGTACAGGAGGACTCTGTGCAAGCTATGTTAACCATATTTTTCCCTAGCACTCTGTTATTTGGGAGGACTTTCACTGGGTTCGGGTATTGGTGAAAGGTACATTCTTAAATTGGGTAATGCATATTTGTTTTCACAGGTGCTGCATTATCAGTTTTTTTCCATTAGGGATATAGTTCTGCCTGGTGCTGGAAATGTTTCTTAGCCGTATAGTGATTATATCCACAGCACAGCATAAGTAGTAGAGGTTTAGTGTGATGGCTACATCTCACTCCCTTTCATGGACAGTGTTACTGTGCCATTGCAGTGTACCACTTGAACCCAGGGTGCCAATTTAGGAGATGACGAAGACAGAACAGGAAGCTCCATTATCTGCAGTGACAGAGTCATCCTTGGTTGCCACCAGTTCCACTGACTGATAAGAAGGTGTCAGGGGTCAGCACACTGGTCAGCCGTGCTATGTGTACTACCCACCCATCTGAATGTCTCCATAGCCACAATACAAGAATTGTGCAGGGCCATTAAATGGTGACAGGCAAAGACCAGCACTGAATTTCTATAATAAAATTTGTTTTGCTCTGCATTCGTATCATGGACCCTTACCTTGGATTTGTTCATTTATTGGATTAGATTGTGTTTAAGTTAATTTTGGAGGAGTTTAGAGGACAGGTAGTCATGCGATTTTTGTGCATGTGTATATGTGTGTGGCTACATGTGTGAGTACATGCGGAGGAGTAAGTCGTCTCAGGTGACTATGTGCATGTGTGTACATGTGTGTGTGTGTGAGAGTGTCTCTGTAAGTATGTGTCTCCCTGGATGTTTGCAATAGTGGGGCTTAGTTTGAGGATAGGAAGGGTAGGTATGCGTGTGTGTGTGTGTGTGTGTGTGTGTGTGTGTGTGTGTGTGTGTGTGTGTGTGTGTGTGTGTGTGTGTGTGTGTGTATGTGTGTGGTGGGGGGTGACTGTCCATGAGTGAGATCTGGCAAGCAGGCAGGGCTGGCCTTTGGTCAGCTGGTGCCCTAGGCAAAAGGTCTCAACAGCCCCCCCCCCCCACACCACCCAGTGCCCCCCATCCTGGTCTACTTACACCATCCAGATTACTGGAAAAGTGCCCCTGCTAGAGCGGCACCCTAGGCAGCCGCCTAATTGGCCTATGCCTGACGCCGGCTATGCAAACAGGATTTTATGTATGTATTGTGGGGGATATGTCATACCTCTAAACTCCCTTAGACTAAAGTGCAAGTCCTACAGTATTGGAAATATAAGAATCACCTTAAAGGCACTTATAAAATAAATAGAACAACAGTTTTTACAGCATGAAAGATGTATGGGTAGGTGGGGGTACTAGACAACAGGATTACTCTTAAACCATACTTTAAACCCACTTAAATAGTTAACAGAACAACAATGTTGCAGCACAAAATATACAAGATATATGGGGGTAATTCTAAACATAAAGGGCAATCATAGACATTACCCTAACTCATTTAAAAAAAAAGCATTTGAACCCTGTACCCTTTGGTAGAAAGCAACCTATCAATCATGCAGAGCTTCGGTCATCTACAATAACAGTAGCCATTAGGAAAACTGTTTAAATTACCCTAAATTGTTAGAAACCCTAAAAGAACAACATGGGAAAAAAAAGCTTTAAAGCCCATATTCTTGGCTTATAATGTATCTGATTATCATTTCAGTGCTTTAGTCCACTGCACTAACTGATGAATGTATAGAAGTGGTGTTTTAACAAGATATATCTTCTGAACAATAAGAACTATGAGACTCCAATGTCAGATATTAATGACTGCCTGCAATGGTCATCTATTAATGAGGGACAGTGAGATTTTTTAAATATTATTCAGAGTCATTTTAGAGCTACAGGTTTAGCACCAATCTAAACAATAAGAAAAATGAAACTCTAATGTTTGTCATTAATGATTGACTGCAATTTTCTTTGATTTATTAGAGATGAGAAAAAAAAGGAGGCTACATCTGGGACATTCTGTCAACTCAAGGATAAGTAATAAGCATTGCATGTGTGTGTGTGTGTGTGTGTGTGTGTGTGTGTGTGTGTGTGTGTGTGTGTGTGTGTGTGTGTGTGTGTATGTATGTGTGACAGAGATTATGCATGAGGGAAGTGACTTTAATAATGCAGTGCACTGGCCACAAGAGGTGATTACCTCAGGAAAGGGCTGATTAGCATTTCACGCGATACCCTGTAATTTAGAGACATGCAAATTAGCTGATAATGAAGTCTTTCCTCATGGTAGTTGTCATGTGCCCGAGTTGCATTTTTCACGACTGAAGAAACAGGCCCTTTTGGCCACAGCTTTTAGCACCTGAATCCCAGGAAATATTGCATCCATAGTCTATGCTTGCTGAAATTCAGCATCAAGTCTCTATAAACCCAAGTAACCATCATACCTCTCAAATTCTTAACATAAGAAATCTGGACAAAGTAAAAAAATAATTGGGGAATTAAGGCCCAAAACAGGGGCAGCTTTTAAATATCACTCTTATAGTCTTAGAAAGTTGCCAGAATAATAGGTTTTGCATAGGCAAATAAGCAGTCTAAAACTCAAATGCCTGTCATTATTTTCTGATGTTAACGTTCAATAATTTTCTAGAAAAACACAAATTTTATGAAGAACAGACCAAAAATATGAGACAGAAATCTGCAAATTTTGAGAAAATCTGAGAATGTGGTTACCATGTTTGATGTTTCAATATTTAAGATATTAAAATTTTGATGAATAAAGTAATTAAAACGAGAAAAAAAAAGAAGGCATGAACACCAGCACCACTTGAGATAATTGCAAAAGGTAAGATAACTTTGAAAAAAGAGTTTCATTTTTTTCTGCCTTTGATACATAAAAGAACTTTAAGAATATTACACCCGAAAAATTGCAGTATAGCTACAGAAGTAATAGTTTACAGGTGGCTGTCTGCAACAGCAGTTGACAAAATTAGTGTAAATAATATCAGTCCAGACCAGCAAAAGTGACCTAATGCATATTGTGCATATCTGCACTTTCTTTAGCAAAGCAGAACGTTTGGACTGTTGTGTCTTTTGAATTCTTAAGCCTTTATCTAACCAAAGAAAATGTTACACCTTTGAACTTTTTAAGAGAAAGAAGCAGATAAAGTCATTTTGTTGCTGTATGTTTATACTTTGTTGTGGACAAGAAACATAATGGTGTCTTTTTCCATATTTCTTTGTCTTTACTTAAAAGATAGACCACTGTGATTTTAATGCACAGTAATATCATTGTTCATTTTTATTTCATAACATTTATTTACATCTGTGATAAATCAGCGTGGTGTTCAGTAAACCTGCTAGGAGACACTGTGCTTATTTTGTCTATAACTTACTACTGAGGTATGTATAGAAGGAAAGTCTAATAGAGCTGAATGCTCTCCCACCGAGTTGTCACAGACTACTTGAGCCTGAACTCAGAGATTTTATCCTGCTGGTGCCAGTCAGACAATTATTTTTTCTCTTTCTGTCAATCATGTGATATATCACAGTTGCAGTCACTGGGGCGTTGCTATTTCAAAGCTTGTTGTATTGTTCAGTACCTGTTTCCTGAAAAAGTCTAAATGAAGACCTTGAAAGTGCTTCTTCTGTTCTTAGGATTAGAATAACAACTTTGAAATTATTTTCTTTTTCCTTAATACCTTAATATAACATTTGTTTTAAGACATACAAACTCATATTAAAAAAGAAAAAAAGTAGCTTTTTTCTTTGGTTGAGGAATTATAGTTATGTTGCATATTTACTTTGTATGTTTGTAATTCTTAAGACTAAAAACAGAAAACATATAGCACATTAAAAAGATGCACATGGGTCAGATTCCCGCTAGCATAAAAAGCGTATGTATGCAGTCTAATTACATTCAGCTCATAGTCCTGATGTACTTATACCTAACCCCAATAAAAAAAAAAAAAAAAAAAAAAAAGAGCAAAGCTTTAATAAATTGCTTTGCAGACTGAAATCAGCCAGTATATGCAGTTGTACCATGTGAAATAATGTTTTATGAAACCGCTTAAAGATATCCATGAATAAGGCCAAGATGTAAAAGACTTAGGGAGAAAGCATGATAAAATATATGAATGCTACAAATGTCTAAATGCATTTTGGAAATTAACAGCTTCCTTCAGAGTTAGAGGTATTCAGGTGTAGCAGTCAATCAGAAAAAAAAAAGCTACAGGTGGCATTCTTTTCTTGCTTGTAAAGGCAGATGATGTATGGGGGTATCATTATTATTATTAGTACTATTAATGCTATTATTATTATTATTATTATTATTATTATTGTTAAATCTTCATTTCTCTATCTTTGATCAGGTTATTGGCAAGTGGCATGCCCCCCAGCGAGTGTAGCTACGCCAGAAAAAAACACTCAGACCATGCAGCCTGTGAAGTCTTCATTAGGCACTGTTTTTAATTAGGTCAGTGCAGGCAGTGCTGTTGCTGTCTCCCCACAGGAAGACTACAGCAGCAGCTTGAGTGAGACACTTCAACCATACAGCTTATGAAGTCTCCATGAAGAGATGATTTGAAATAGGCCCCATAACACAGCGAGCATAGAAGCATAACTGAGGATATTCTGACCATGGCTGTATCTCAGCTTACTGGCACTTTATCTGTTAAAGGAGAAAAAGTATGTATCAGTTAGTAGAATCAGCTCTTACCTAGTCAGAATGAAAGAGTTTCCTTGCTGGATCACACACACAAGAAAACTGAGTATCTTGTGCTGCACTTGGTGTATTCATAGTGTGACACTGGCATTTTTGAAGCACATGTATGCAAATTTTTGAATATAAAATTTACCCCAAATTGCTTGGCCTAGGACTGGGGAATCCTACCTGCATCTTTATTTTTACTGATATAAATACTGATGGGGCATTATCCTGGAAGCCATTTTCAATCTTGCCTAACACAGTCTACATGGTAGGCACTCATTTTGAAAAAAGTGGCTTTTATTAATTGTTTAGTAAAACATTGTTTTCTTGGAGTACTTAATGTTAATGTGTGGAAGGCTAATCTGTACAACCTTCTACGCTGTATATCAAGGGTACAATGTATGCTGTCTGCCAGTCTGTGTCTATGAACAGTTGTATAGCAGCTGGTTCAGTGGTATCTGACCAATTTCATCATACTCCATCTGCAGACATTTAAGGCATCATGAATTATAGCTTAATATAACCTGCATGCACGGGGGCTGAAATTTGACTGACTCAGGCATATATATTTTTTGTTAGTTCACTTCTTTTTTTCTTTTTATTGTAATTGTAACTAAAAGGCAGTCTACTTGTCACCACAATATGCTAGTGTGCTAGATAATCTAATTTTTGCAAGTTATTTCAAACATATAAAGCAGACTTGCAACTATTATACTCTTGCTATGTATTGCAATATGTATGAAGCTGTGTTTTATTTCATCTATCACTGCACATTGGCTTTGATCAAAGGGTGGACATTACATGTTAGTGGACTGGAAGTAATATTATTTAACAAGGAAACTTTTTAATCATTGTTGATGAAGTCTGCATGAGGAGATGATTTTAAATATGTCATTACTAAAATATGTTGACATGGGTTTTGCTATATTTGTGCAAATAAGATCTTGATAGACCCCCCCCCCAACATACACACACTACGCAACTGTCATTCTTTCTAATTCAGTTTTTTTTGTTTTCGTTTTTGTTTTTTTATATGAAGCAAAACAGTCCATGATATCTGAATGTGGATACTCTTTGTTGTTTTTTTATGTATAAGAAACTACAGCAGCAGCCTAGTAAATAAAAGGAGTGAGGTAAAATACAAGACTTGCATTATAATATTTTTGCATATGTGAAAGTAAGCAAGCCATTAAAAAACTTCCTTCCTCCTTATACTCTACTCTGTCAAGATTTATTACAGTTCGGGGGCGTGGCCAAGGATGAACACAGGATAGCAGCAGATTTCTTCAGCTCCACCAACATAACTACACTGACAGGAAATTAATACTTCAAAATTCAACTAATGTAATAATTTTCTTTCTAAAAACATTTGGAATATCAGTATCTTGAATAATATCAAAAAAAGAAAGAAAATTTAAATAATTTTCCTGTCAGAAATCTTCTTGGAAATTTCTCTTTCATCACTACTGTTCAGAATGAGTTCCAGTAAGGCTAACAGTCAGGATTCCAGCATCAAGAAAGAGCATCAGTCTTTACTATCAACTATTCAGCAACTAACAACTAAAATGGACAGACTGGATGCTAAAATTGATAACTTTATAGAGAAAACCACAAAACAAATGGATTTGCTACACCAAGATTTACAACATCAGAAAGCTCAGATTACAGGTATAGAAGAGACACTTAATGATATGGACAACAGAATTCAGGAAGAAGAAATTAACATTGAATTCTTATTGAAACAGAACACACACCTTCAATCTAAACTAGATGACTTGGAAAACAGATCCAGACTCAATAATATAAGGATTTTTGGACTGCCAGAAAATATAGAAGGTAACAACATTACATCCTTTTTAAATACTTGGCTTCCCAAAACTTTAGATCTGTCAGAAGCATTTTCTTTTGGTATTGAAAGAGCCCATAGATCTTTAGCTAATTCTAATATAAATAAAAAGTACCCTAGATCAGTTATTGTAAGATTTTTATCATCTTATGACAAGGAGATGGTATTAAAAGCTGCAAGGGCTAAAGCACCTATAAAAATAAATGAAGCAACTGTGCGTTTTGACAATGACTATTCTTCCTTGGTAATATCAAAAAGAAAAGTCTTTTTGCCATTAATAAGAGAGCTTAAGAAAGCACAGTTCAAAACTCATCTTTTATTTCCTTCCAAGCTAAAAATCTTTTTACCGGATGGCCCTAGAATTTTTGAAGACTTGGACTCTGCTTTGCTGTATATTAAAAAAAATAAAATATTAGATAAAATAGAAGATATGGAATGGGCAAGTCCTTCGCTAAAGAGAATGGCAACAGGAACTTCTTGGAAGACTTCAGAGAAGCAAAAAAGACTAAAAAACAAATGGCATGTTTTATATTTCTTTGAACTCTTTAATTATAGTTACTATATTTACAAGAAAGCCACAAATATCTTAAGGATTTATTCAAAGTTATTTTTTTGTATGCAAAGAACTGAATTTTGTTTTATAAAATAATCAAACTTCCTGAGGAACAAATAACCTGATATGAATCAACTTGTTTCTCTTTGTGATAAAGAGACCTAAGGTTAGTAATTTGATACATTTCCTTTCTCTTCTTGTTTTAAATATGGTATTCTCTTTACACTAAACATTTTATGAAGGGTGGGGGAGGGCAGGGAGAGGGATTAGATGAAAAATAGGAAATAAGGGGAAAAATAATTTATTATTTCTTTAAAATTATTTATGCTGTTTAAATACTGCTACTATACATTATACCATGACTTAATTGCTTAATACATGATTTCAAATGATATGTCATGATATAATTGCAGCTAACTAGAACTAAAGTAGTTGAAAGTAATATGTTTCATGTTCTACTTTATTAAAACAAACAGCAAGTAAAATATCTTTGTACATACTCTTTGTAGGTCCCTTTTTCTTATTTTTTATTTTTTTTTCTCTCTTATTTATAAAGTAATATGCTTCTAATAATACTGATATGTGTATGTAATAAGCTCTCACTGAGAAAATGAAATGGGGCATATAAAAATAAGTTGTGTTTATGTCAAACAACTGTAGGCTTGGTTTCAATGTCATAGAGATTGCAATGACTTGTAAAATGCTTTGAAAAGCTTTTGCACTGTTTAGATCCATTTGTATTACAAAATGAATGTCAGTCACTTACTTTTATTAAAATTCCCACCAGAATGTTATGGGAGACAATTTGGGATGTGGGTTTCCTCGTGAATAATGTCCTCGAGTCGTTTTAAAAGCTTCAACATTCAGAAAACATGCAGAGAAGCTGAAATCAGCCATTTTGAACTTTGACCCCTGATTTCACACTGGCTCATCGCAAATTCAAGAAGTAAACTGTTTCAGGAAGTAGAACTGCTGTAAATGCGGTTTTGTGATGAAAAACGGACTTTATGACATCCAAATGTGAGTTTTTCTTTATAATACTTTACTCATTTAAGATGTAACTTATAAAATATAAAAGTTATAATGATTTTAAGTGACTTAATATGCCATAGTAAACAAATGAGATATTTTAGAAGGCATAGAAGGTAAAACTCATACACACTTGTTTTTGAAAGCTTATATGACTGCTGCAATATAATGCATAAAGATGCTTATGATTTAAAGATATGTAATGTTATAAACTATTTGCTTTGATTAACAGACAAGTATGTGCATCATTATGATTATATTTCAGAAGAAATTGTCATGTGACACATTTTAAAGCTGCAGTTCAGATATATATAATGCAGATGGCTTTCATCACAATGATTTATGTATAACCAGGGATCAATATTGCTGTGTAGTAAGTTCTTTTAACTTATACATGGGAATAATCATTTTATTTAAATGGCAATAATAAATATGAGAAGGAAGCTTCTGATGCAAGTAATTTAAAGTTTTAAAGCTACTAACTGTATTGCTATGGCAGAAAGTGGGAATTCCCTAATATAAGTAATGTATGAGTCATAATAGCCTGAGATAATAAATGTTATTGAATTCAAATGAGCATAAACATATAATAAGAACTTAATCTTACAAACTTTTATTAAACTACCTTATGGATATTCCTTTTTTTTCTCTCTCTCTCTCTCTCTCTTCTTTGCTCCCATTACCAAGATTGTTAGAATGCTATTTTGATTATGAGTTTATTATATAGAATAGATGTACATAGCAATATTAGTCATTTCTAAATGTTTTATATGTTTATATGAAGTTGTTTTTATAAATTGTTTAGCCTTGTTATAGTAGATAATCAAATTAAATGAGGTTAACTTTAGTTAATAATAGTTAATATAGAATTAATTTGGTGGCAGCTGGAGTACTGCTGCTTAGGATAGGGGGATAACTTGAGTGGTATTTGCTACTCAAAGTTGGAGTTTTTAACTCCAGGCTGGGTGCACTGTTTAATCCAAACACTATTTTCATCTGATTATTGTTGTGTGTATATAGTTCTGACATCCACATCACATTTTATTAACTCATTGTCACTACAAATAAAAACTGAAAATTACACAAAATTCCATAAGATTTTCATTAAATACAGCTATAATTAATAGAACACCTAAAGGAGGAGACATAATAATACTTATTTTAGTAAATGTTATTCTGATTATATGTTCTATATGTTTATAAAAGTTAAATGGTAACTCTAAAAGGAATTTCTTTAAACATTAATGGATTGAATAACCCATGTAAAAGGGCAAGTTTAATGAGATATATTAATTTGCATAGAGCCAATTTAATATTCCTTCAAGAAACACAACTCCTGAAAAAGGATATAGATAAATTAGCCACTAATAAATATACAGTCTTGGTTAGCTCAGAACACTCACAGAAAAAAAAAAGAGTGGCTATCTTATGGAACAAAAATATGCCCATACCTAAAACTACTAACTCTTATAAAGATGATAAAGGAATGTTCTGTATGGTTACAATACAGATTAATGGGAAAATATATACATTAATTAATGTATATTGGATACCTGGAATTGGCATTAATACAGTGAAACACCATCTCAATAAGATTATATAATTTTCTATAGGAGATATTATTTTAGCAGGTGATATTAATTGTATCTTGCATGAAAAAGATACTACTACTATAGGAAAAAGGAAAATTACAACTAATGCAAAACATTTAAAGGATTTTATTAATTTATATCATTTGAATGATATTAATAATCAGATAGATTCTAAATCATTACCATACACTTTTTTTTTCTAATAGATATAAAACTTATTCAAGAATAGATAGAGTCTTTATTTCTAACCAACTGGTAACAGACTTAATTAATTCCAAGATCATTTCATGTCCTATATCAGATCATAATTCAATTGTCTTTGAATTTATGGTAAAGAGTACTTATAATGTTCAGATCAAAAGAATACCAGCATACTTAACTCAACTAAAGGACTATAAAGATTATATACTTACTGAGGTGCAACATTTCTTAGACTTAAACACTACACCTGACGTCTCCATTATTTACATTTGGGATGCTCTAAAATCATATTTATATGGACAAAGTATCAGATGGTATAATAATAAAAGGAAATCTTGGGATAAGGAATTAATAGACATTCAAAACAAATTAGACTCATATAAACATAATAATAAAGAAAATATTATGGACAAAAAAGTCATTGAGGAAATAAATAAATTAAATGAGAAATATAAAGAAATTTTAAGCCATAAAGTCAAAATAACATTAGAGAAATATAAGTTTTTGTCTTACTCAATAAGTCCCAAATACTTACATAGACTTAAAAATAAAACAAAAAAGCTGAATAAACAAAATCACATCAAAGAAATTTTCACTCCAGGGAAAAAGAAGAATGTCTCTAGTTTACCAGAAATATTAGATGAATTTAGAAATCACTTTCATAAAATTAACCATAATAACATTAATATGGATTCTAAAGATAAAATAAAGAAATTTATAACTACAAACATGAACAAAAAACTTAATAAACAACAGACCAAATTAATAGATAAAAATATTTCATATACAGAGGTTATTACACAAATAAACAAACTTAAATCAAACAAAGCACCTGGTAATGATGGTATTATTCCAGAGATTTATAAAATTCTTCCTAAGAGTACTTACTCATTAATACATAAGGTTTTCATTTCAGCCCAAAATGAGTTATCAACTCCCCCATCATGGCAATACACATTTATTTCACCAATTTTAAAACCCAATAAAGACCCAACTAGATGCACTTCATATAGACCTATTTCATTACTTAATGTTGACTATAAAATGTTCATGAATATTTTTGCTGATAGATTAAAGACAATCATTCCAGGTATAATAGATATAGATCAGACAGGCTTTATTATAAATAGAAATACTTTTGATAATATAAGGAGAACTTTAACGCTAATTGATTATGCAAACAGGAAAAAGAAAGACTTAACACTTATTAGTCTTGATATAAGTTCAGCTTTTGATTCAGTAAGTTGGGACTACTTGTTTATCTTATTGAAGTGTACTAATTTCTCTGATGCATTTGTGAATTTAATTGAACATCTATATGAAGGAACTTTGGCTTACATTAAGATAGGAACATATGTCTCACAAAAAATATCCATATTAAAAGGTACAAAACAAGGGTGTCCACTTTTACCACTATTATTTACTTTAATAATGGAGCCCTGGGCTAATCTGATTAGAAACAGCACTGACATAGAAGGATTTGATATAGATGAAAATACAATATCTAAAATCCAACTTTTTGCAGATGATGTTCTAATTATGTCAGCAGGAACAAATTCTTCTATGCAGTCATTATTTGATAAAATGACAGATTTTAAAAATATCTCTGGTTTGATATTTAATGAAGAAAAAACTAAAATATTACCAATATACACACAAAAAAATGTCCTCACTAATGATTTTCACAAATATATACCCAACTCAGGTCAGATAACTTACTTAGGCATAATATTAACTAAAGATATTAAATCCATTATACATAATAATTATAGTAACTGTCTTCATAATATACAAAATCTTTTCAATAGTTGGAATAATATGTTTTTTTACCATGGAAGAGAGACTCACAATTATTAAAATGATAATATTCCCAAAGGTATTATACTTAATACAATCAATAATACTCCCACCTACAAAACTAATTACTAAGAAATTGAATTCACAAATGTTAAATTTCTTATGGGCACCTAATAGACCTAGGATTGCATTAAAGAAACATACTAATAGTTGGTCTCAGGGTGGCATTTCATTTCCAGACTTTAATTTATATGCTATCTCTTCTATTATAAAAGTTATTACTTTGTTAATAGATCAGTCATATGTTGCAAAATGGAAGGAATATTGGGAACTAATTAGTATTCACTTCATGAAAATATCACTAACTCACAAAAATACTATTGTAAATAACCCTATGTTATGGATACTAAAAGAATTTTGTACATCATCTATTACACCAAAATATGTAGCTAGTTACCCATTAAATATTATTATTAGATATCGTAATTTTATATTTATGCATCCTAAATATAAGGAATGGAACTTTATCCTATTCCCTATAATGTATACACAAGGTATTCTTTTATCATCCACCTCTGAAAGAACTCTTCTAGTCACAGAGAATGATTTAAAGTATTGGTATCAGTTGCTGTCTGACAATAAAGTAAAAAATTTAGACTTTTTAAAGCAAGAATTTGATTTGAGAGAAACATGTCGGTTAGAGATTCAGACTTTTAGACAACATCTTATTAATAAACTTGATTTAATGTCTTTAACAGTTAAAGAATCTGTCCCAATTCTGATTGACTACTTGATATTAAATTTACAACATAGGGTTTCTGATAAAGGTAAGCTCTCACACATACATAAAATTATTAGAGAAGAAACACATTACAGTTCAGATACTTATTGGAATTATTTCATTTCCATTAATGGTGAATCACCAAAACAACAAGATAAACAATATATATTGGAATCTGCTTATAAAACTACTTCTTCCATTAATTGGAGACTTTTTACTTGGAAATTTTTACATAGATCTTTCTATACACCCTTAATGATGAATAAAATAAACAAAGACAACATATGTAAGAGATGTAATATAGAAATAAATGCTGATTTGGCACATATGTTTTATGACTATATAAAATTGAAGGAATATTGGATGTTAATCAATGATTTTTTGCAGGCTCTTTTCACAGATAATTTCATAGTCTCTAAATCACTTATATTATTTAACACTCCTGTTCCTAAAAGTGTTAAAAAAGTTAAACTTCCCTTATTATGGTCTATTCTAGCAGTGGCTAGAAAAATAATAACCAGAAATTGGATTTCAGATACTCCTCCTTCATTTAATGAATTTAAAAATGTTATGACTGAAGTGTGTCATATGGAACTAATGACAATAAAGTCAAGAACCACTAGAAAAGCGTCTTACTATATTATATGGGATACTTTACAAAGCCTGTTAAAAAGTCTTAGTTTCATTAGTAAGACATTACAGTTTAATTAATTGATTTGATTTGTAGTGGATGTCTCTGTAAATACTTTGGTTGTTTTATCAAATGTTATAACTATTTATATTTTAACTATTTCTATAAGATTGTTATGATATTTATTTGTATGTTAAAAATAATTTACTTGTTTTAAAAAAAAAGATTTATTACAGTTCTAAGTACAGTAAACAATGAGGAAGAGGAGGATGAAAGCATGGTATCAGAACTGGGATGTGAAGACCACATAATATCCTCAAGGACCAGGAGTTTGATAAATTATATTGTATAGTGCCAAGAGTAGAATTGTTATTCTATTACCAGTACTTTAGCAATCTCCTTGACATTGAGGATATTAAGTGCTCTGAGAACATTTTCCATCCTACATGTTCAGTGTTCTTAGGGATGTAAGTTAGTGTGGACAAAATAGGATAGTTTTTTTTTTTTTTTTTTTGACTGGCAAAATTTCTAGGGACACAAAAAGTGATTATCAAGACTAGGTGATATGAGGTTGAGCCAGTCCCAGTAAAATAGTCACACATGGACATTAGTGTAAATACTTAAAGCTGAGAATATGAAAATAGGCATAATTTTATAACTAAAAAAAAAGTTTACCATGTACAGTAAACTAGCAAACCATCATTCCCTTATTTTGTCTCTTTGCTGTTGCCATAGCAAACTGAGGGGATAAACAGGCACCAAGTTGGGACTATTAAATGAAAGCCTGATGTGACAGCATAGAGAATGATGACAACTTGAGATGTGGTCCAAATATAAACCATGATCTTTGCCTGCCAACACAGAGACAACATTTTAAAGCTTGCACAGGATGTCCGGATTTTTCAGCAATATTGTCATGTCACAGTAGATAATATGCTTATATTTTTAAGTTATTTTGTTACTCTTTTTTTTATTTTTTTTTATTTTGTTTTTGAATAGTATCCCTCGATCCAACTGGAAGAGGAAGGAAATGTATACTATTTCTTATGCAGATTGCATGCTAATTAGGTGCTCTTTTTTTTTTTTTACCTGATATACTTGTTCTCCAATGGCTCTTAAATCTATTTCCAGAATCTGTAGGATGGGAGGCAGTACTGTCTTGTTCTCAGGCTCTAAAATCACTGATGATGAGTTAAAAGTTTTTTTGGCATTTTTTGCATCACAGGCACAAACAGCATCCACTCCTTCTCTCCCCTCCCTCCCTCAGACTGGTCTCTTCTTTCTGATAATGGTACAGACTAATGTTTCCCTTAATCCCTTGCACTCAGACTTAGAAATCGCTGAGACTGAGTTGGTGATGTTTGCACTGGCAGTTGATTCTTGATTGGGAATTAGATTGAGATAAAGCCTATGTCTGGGTTTTCTTGTACTATGTGAGGGATGTACTATAAATATTTTTTTTATGGTTAGCATTAAGATATTTTAGACATTATAGGACTCCTACATACCTCTCAGATGACTGGTATTTGCCAGTAGATACTAGATTTTTCTCTAAAAATAACAGGGTATCACAAAATGTGAAGTAGTCCATTAATCTAAAATAATAAATCCAATAGGCTTTGGGGAGCAGGGAGACAGGACGTAATGTGGCTTAGAGGCCCACAAAAATGTCCCTCATTAGACCCACATTTAATAATGCAGGCAATGTATGTTGTCACTCTCTGTGGGAAGAGAAGCAATACACATGGCACTCTACTATTTTTTTTACATGAACATTCCATGAGCAATATATATTATCTTCAATCCATGGCCTACATAACTGAATGTTCAAGGCTTACAACTCACACAAAGCATATCAACAGAAACCACTAACATTTTCATTTTACTTTTTCTTATTCCTGGATAGATCAAAAGTTCAATTAAGTTACAGCAGTGTTATTGCCAAACAGATGAGAAGGAAAGCTTTTACTCCTTCTTACACAAATTCTAACATTTCAGGAACAAATAACTTAAAGATTTTTTGCAAGATGACGTTTTTTTTTTTCCTTTTTGTTGTCCTGGCTGCTCCCCCAGTTATCATTTGAGAAGATGAAGGAAGGTAATGCTGTCCCTTGAACATGTAGTCGTCTGTCCTACCTCCACTAGACTTAGGCTGAACATTAACTTAGTCTACAGTCACGGAGCCATCATCATCTCTCTTCTACCCAAAAACAGCTCACTTCCTGCAAAGCAGCTCAGGGAATTTTCTCACACCGATATTTTTCCCACGTGTATTAATGCCATTGCATGAGGTTAAGCAAGCATTGAGGCGTAGCCTGGAGTGTGTGTTACATCACAGGCACATATGGAGTTCATTCCTTCTCTGGCCTCCCTATCCCCAATCTGGTGCTATTTCTCTAAATTTCAGCATCCACCATAGATCCACTAGAAGGATGCACAGAATGTGCCCTCTTCTCCCAGGATTGGCATCCCTATCCTTCCTGCCATGCTGTTAAGCAGCCCTGTTGCTAACTGGACTTTTGTCACTGTGGTGATATTAAGGGAATTTTCCTTCTATGACATAAATGCAGCTTGCAAGGAGAAGTTAGTGAACACACACTATGGGGTTGTTGAATTAAAAGTTGGTCTGAGAGGAACAATTTGCTTTTAAATAGACGTAATTTTCTTTTTCTGTCAAACTGATAATGTAAAAGACACTTGATTACCATAAATTCACCAGTTTTGTAGAAGGGTAAACATCTGACTGTGAAGTACATGACCTAAATTAAAATAACAGATAGGCACTTGATGGTAAAGTAAAGAGGATAAGCATGCCTGGCCTGGAGGGGAGGGATAATGGTGAAAGCTGGCCATTTACTGCTGGAGGACAGAACTCAAAAAATATGAAACACAGATGCCACTCTCCCATGGCGGAACAAGAAGAAGATTATATTTAGTTGCTTATCTAGATCCAGGATCCACCAAGTTACAAAAGCAATAAAGTCACTACTCTGCAGGTACCAGTATGATTCTATCATAGTCTACATGAGCATCAATGACCTGAGACATACTTCCTGATATATATGAACAGAGACATTGTTGATTCCTCTGAATATGTGTCTCAGGCAGGTATATGCATTGCATTGAGCAGCATTCTACCTTTACCAAGGATGATGCCACAGTACAAACAAAAGATGATTGTCTTCAATAATTGGTTCAGTTTCTGGAGTCTTTCCAGGGTAATCAATATTTGTCAACATGGGAAGGACATTTTTAACAAAACATATTGCTTTGCAAAGTATAGTCTGTACCTGCACCCCCACACATCTGAATATTGGCTAAAACTTTATTTACCCCTTAAAGCCTTTTTTAAGACAATGACAAACTGACAATCCTACTGACATGGCAGCTAAAATCCAAAAAAATCTGAAGGTGTTACTGTTCAATGCTAGGAGTCTAAACAAGAAACTGCATACCCTACAAACTCTCTGCACTCTGGAGAATATAGACATCTGTGCCATTACTGAAATATAGTTTAAAACTACATAAAGTACTCTGGAATTGTAAGGTTTCAATGCTTCCACACATTTAGACCATCAGCTGCACAGGCATGGACAAAAGGAGGAGGAGTCACAATCTATATTAACAGCAAGCATAACATTAGATTGGTTAAACGGGAAAATAGAATGGAATTTATCCATGTGTAAGTCACAATAGGCAAAGTCCCACACTATGCCATATTCTATCAAGCTATAGGTTGCCTTCTATGTCCCTAGAATCCCGTAGCTCATACTTAGACCTACTGGAGAAACAATCTATTAATCCAAATGTCCTATTCATGGGAAACCTTAACTACCCCTCTAGAAACTGAGAAACATACACTGCATCATACCCTCACGTACATTGATTCCTAGACTTTATTAACACAAGTACCCTTGATCAGATAGTGCACACACCCGTGAGAGTTTCAAGCTTACTGAATATGGGAGAGCTCTGCCCCCACCAGTGTTACATCCTCACTGATGAGGTCAGATCACAAAGCTGTCTCCTTCGATATTAAATTCAACTTGGTAACCCCAGCAGATCCTGTAACAGTAAGGAACTGTTTCAAAGCAAACTACATACTGTTAAGTAATAGTTTATCAAAATCCAGTGCCCCTCCCATTCCCGAGTTCATAGCAACTTATGTGGGCTTGTTCACAGAGACCCTTTCACAACCATTTAAATGACTGTATAGAGGCTGCTGTACCTACTAGAGATAAGCCTAAAACATGCACTAAAAACAAGCCAACTAGTGAAATCCTAACATTAATTGGGTATATAACAGAAGGAAAAAGGTCATGGCTAAAATCAGGAAGAGCAACTCACATAATGATAAGAACACCCTAATTAAACTAAACAGAAACTAAGTGGACTAATTAAGTCCAATGTCCAACAAGGCCAGTTATGAGGTCAAGATAGCCTCACAGGCTAAAGATATCCACAAGTCCTGCTGCGGCTATGTCTGAATCCTCAAATGGAGCCCACCTCAATATGCCAAACTGGCGAGCAGAGCAACATAGTGATTTTGCTGGCTGACAAGTTCAGGTCAAACTTCAGCCCCATTTCCCCCACCTCTCTCCATGTAATACCTACTAGCATAACACCACCCCTAGCTATTAATAGGAAGCCATTCTTGGTGGCAATCACTAAGGCAAAAAACACAGTTTTACTGGGAAGTGACAGTATACAAGATCCCTCCTAAATAGCTTGAAACTTGACCTATCATGGCCAATAGAGTCTACTTTCAACTATAGTGTCAAAACAGGCTTTGTACCATGAAAATGAAGGACAGCAATTGTTATCACACTTCACAAGGCTGGACCATCAACTGACCCCAGAAACTGCAGACTTATTAGTCTGACTAGTCTAATATGTAAAGCCATGGAGCAAATTATAATGAAAATTATCCACAAAGACATAAGCAACCTTTAGACACAGAACCCAACCCACTTAGGCTTTGACAAGAGAAGGACATGCCTACTAAACCTTGTGGACTTCTTTGAAAAAGTCAGCAAGGCAGTGCATGAGGGAAAAATGGTGCATATCTCTTACCTAGACCTGGCCAAGGCACTAGATACCCCCACTCAGTTATCAATGACAAACTGACTAATCTGGGTATAAATCTTACGCAAATAGGACCCAGAAAGTCAGTACTGCTGTTACAATCTCAAAGATACCGGTCACCCCCTGGGTACCTTTGGCCTTCATGGTGGAACCACTCCTATTTGGCATCTTATTATAGATAGGTTCATAGATTACTAGTAAACTAACTGCCCTGGTGGCTATTTTAAGCCTAGCCAGTAACCCCATGGGAAAATCAAGCCCTGAACCTTGTGTTTGTAAAGTAAATGCCTTAACCATTATGCCAACCTTCAATCCCAATTCTTCTCAGAGGTAAAGGCTAATGTCAAGGGCCTTTGGCTGAACAATTTCAAAGATGACTGAAAATGGGAAGCTCTCATAAATAATGCCCAAGACTCAAATATCTTACAAGAGGGTCTAAAAACAGATAACTGATTGGTGCCAGAGTCACAGGTTAAAACTCAATGCCAAGAAATGCATTATAGTGTGTTTTGGGAAACTGCACACCAAGGCTAATTACTCCACCCCTAAGAGTTGACCCAGGATTCATGGATCTAGGTACAAATGTAGAAAGTGATCTGACCATTGAACAACATATAACCAAGGTTGTAAGAAAATCAATCTATGTCAGCCAACTTCTAAGTAAGGACAGGGCATGCAGGTCCAAGTAAGCCACAGTGCTACTTTATTGGTCCCTTATCAGACTCATTGTTGAATAAAGTGTACCTGACCAGACATATGCAATGGTTGGAAAGTCCACAAAGGTTCCTTACCTGGAGAATCCAGGGTATCAACACATTGTGCTGCATATCACCTTAAAACCCTATAACTATACTCTGTCTCCTACAGGTCACTGAGAGGCGATCTATGTCTGGCATACAAGATGCCCTCAGATCCAGCTGTGATGGACCATTTGCATATGCACAAAACAAACAGCATCAGCTATACTATATCCAAGGATTTAAATTTTGCTTGTGACATAAATAAGACATCCTGGCAAGACAGATAGGAGTCTCAGAGGATCCCCATGCTATGAAAATGGCTCCCCTGCCATGTGAAGTACAGTCCATCTTTAACCCAATTTTAAGTGTAACACTGATCAATGGATGGGAAATCAGAAATTAACCCTGGTTCTGTTCCCCATGTCTCTGATAGACAGAGCAGACAGTAATGCCCCCAAGTAACCTCTAGAAACTTCCTAACTAACGTACCCCCTCCTATTATATGCTACATAGGAACACAACTTGGTTGGACTGCATGGGTAGACTTATAAAGGTACTATTGGTCATTAGCCAAGTATATACCTATGAATGAACCTATGAATATAATTCTTGGACTGGCAGAATGTAAAGGAAGACATAGTGCAGCCAACCCATGGGCCCATGACAGACCATGATCTTATGCCACTCCTTATTGACTTCCAGAAAAGAAGTACCTGTGTCACCAACATTTTCAGTGAGGGATGTTTGGATTAAGAAAAAAAATCAAGCTGTTCAGTATGATGCAAGCTGTTATACAAAGGAGGAAGGTCTCACAATTCCATATCCAGAGACCAACCTTCAGTTGTCAGTTATATAGAACAGTGTGTGTATATTGTACCTAGTCATCAACTGTAGTCAGAGAGCACATACATACAAGTTACTGAGCACGTGTGAGATCAGTGCCATTTTGTAAAGTCATTCAGAGTGCAAGCTTAAATGGAGACGAACATCAGTGTGTTAGAAGTAATGAGTCAGTCAGTAAGCTTACGAAGCTCAAAGTGTATTTTCCAGTTACAGATGCTGCTATGTTTATGTATTATAAATGACTTGAACCCATCTCGTGCCTCAGTGTCTCATTTGAAAACATGAGACATGCAACATGGTGTCAGAATGGATGGGAAGCAAAGTTGAAGCAGCTTGCAAATCATGAGGCACGCAGTTAGAAGTGGAGTAATAAAATGGAGTGAACTTGCAAACAGGTCAGTAGTTATTTGAGGGTACTTAAACTCATTTAAATGATTTTCAGTAGCCAAATATTTGGCATAGCATTTGAAGTGCTCAAAATAATTTCCGAGATATGCAAAATGTCCAAAATAGTTACATAATGATTAAAGTGTTTGAAATAATCTTCAAAGTGTGTAACGTGTTCAAAACGCTATACTGTCCTAATCTTTTTTGCAATGTATGACTTTTTCACAGTAACTATGATTTTTCAAAGTGTCCGGCGTGTTTGAGGTTTTTACAGTGTTAAAATTAAGCATTTTCAGAGAGATTGTTGTGCATTTGAGCAAAATTACAAGTACCATGTCTGTGCTTATGTTTAAAATAAATTTGTTGCCATGGCAGTGGGATTTTACAGATCTGAACCACTGGTGTTTGATGATAATACTGCAGATAAGTGTATGAGCAAGAATATGATATTTTCATACAGACTACATTTTCTGTGGAATGGTTCAAAAAACTTATGAATTGAGATAATTGTTCCTTATTACCACCCCATAAAATAAAAATATCATCCAAATATCTCAGATATACTTTGAGATAAGATGAAAAAGGTGAATTGCACACTACCGTGGTCTCCCAAGTCTATAGTACCATATTTGCAAAAATGGAGGCACATGCTGCCCCCATTGCTACACCACTGTGCTGTTTAAAAAATTCACCTTCAAAGAACACAAAGTTATAGGATAATACAGTTGCCATACATTGCAACAACAGTTGTCTGTCAACATTCCTGAAGTCAGTTCTCTTAACCATTGCATGATGACACATCTCTAAGCCTTCATCATGAGGTACAACAGAGAGCAAGTCTTTAATATCAGTGGTAACTAGTATTGCATGTTCAAAAAAACTAGTACCCAAGATTACCTCCAAGAAATGCCAGGAGTCCCTTAACAAGTGTGGTTTGTCAAACATAAAGGATTTTAACTTCATGTCCACAAACTTGGCCAAGGGCTCAGTTTAGACCCGCCAGAAGCCATGATAGGTCTCAAAGGAGGGTCTTACACACATTTATGGATCTTGGGTATACCAAAAATTCCTGGTATACAAGGATGTTTGACGGTAAAGAAGTCTCTGAGGTCAACAGGAAGATCAAAAGGTAAAAAAAATGTCTTCTATCAGATAATCAATAGTCTGATTGGCAATATTGATCTCATTATGTGAGGCTTATATGAAGAATCTTCCATTGTGTAAATATTCAAGCATTTTAGAAGTGTAAAGACACTTGTCCATAATAACCACACCACTGCCCTTGTCCGGATTCATGATACAAATATTTTTTATCCTTGACAAGGGCCGCAGAGATATTTCTCTCAGCCAAAGTTAAATTGTGGAATTCTTTTGCCTTTCTTAACTTACATTTCACTCAAAAAACTGCTCAAGTAAGTTAATATCAGGAAGCAAATAAGCATTATAAGTACTGCCCATTTTTAGGTTCAATGAAGTGTTATTAATAGAAGGTGGAAGGATACACCTGAGGTTAAGCTTCCTAGCGAAACGTTTGAGTTCTGTAATAATATCCACCACAGAAGGAACAAATTTAAAGCCTTTTTGGAACAAGGAACCTAGGGTATCTGTGACCATGAAGGCAGAATAGTTTAATATTTTACAAACCCTATAGGTGAAAATAGAAACATTACCTAATAAATTGTTGAGGGAATTGTCCAAACCTGTCATCTCCAATATTTCTGATTCCTTTGCCTCTGTTCTGAAACTCCTGGTTGGAAGGGTTATTCCTGGATCTGCCCTGATAGTTATTTTCACCTCTTTTCCTTCTTTCCTTTATTCTTTTTGACCTTCTTGGACCACTAGAGTGGTCATTGTGGTTGTTAGGATTAGTGAAATTATCTTGCCCAGCCTGTTCAGGTACCAGGCTAGCACGTTCCTGCAAAACTGTAGCACCACGGGGGTTTGGATAAACTCTCTTATTCCTGTAGTCACCAATATCCCTGGTAATTTTCTTTTTCTTCTTCCAAAAGGCACTGCACTTGTAGTCATGGGCCTTATGTAAAAGCTTCTTAAACTCATGAGAGTGAGGAGGAAACAGTAGATCTTTCTTGATGTCAGAGCCGAGCTTCCAAAGTACCACTTCATATCCTGAAAGGCATCATATATTATCCTGAACTATAAGGTTCATAAATTAATTCCTATATGGTCAAAAAAATCAAGCAGTTCCATGTGAAACACTGAACCGCTATTCGCACTGTTTGGATATTTAAAAATACGTAATCCTTTTGGGACCCGTTTGTTAGCAATACAATAATGCAGGAAAGAAGTGTCCATCTGCAAAGCTTTGAACTTGAAGAGTATTTTTTCAAACTGTTTTATTTTAAGTCCAGGGTCAGTTTCTGGTCAGAACACTGTGCTAATTCAAGACTGTCAGCACCAAAAGAGGTTTCATAGGTTCATAGGTTCATAGGTAGGTACTAGGCTATCTGTCTGAGGGTATTTATAAGCCTAGCCAGAGTGTGTCAGCTTTCACCACCCCATTGATTAATTAACTAATCCTCTGTCAAGTAGAGCCAATAAAGTGATCTCAGGGGTGTATTTTCTGTTACCCATCCACTCGTCAAGGTTTCTCTTGAAGAGTGTTAGTAAGGGGCTCTGCCTAATGTAGTTTGAAATTTTGTTCCAAAGCATAGGGAGTCTCTTTGACAGGAATCTATCCCTCCAGCATGTTCTATTTACTGTTGTGGCAAGGTTTAGCTCACTAGAGCGCATGGCTCACAGTGACTTGGATTTCTTTAGGTGGAGCATGTCCATCAATTCTGTGTTGGACATGGCTTTGTAAGTCAGGCAGAGATCGCCTCTGAGTAAGTGATATGCCACTGAATACAGCTAGAGTTTTTTCAGTCGGGCTGCATAGGGCATATGTTTGAGGTCAGTAATCCTCTTGGTGAGGTACTTTTGTGGTCTTTCCAGCTGTTGGAAGTGTCTTGTGAGGTACATCCCAAATGGGTCATTGTACTCTATGATGGGTCTGATGAGTGACAAGTAGAGGGGCACTATAACCTCTTTATTTCTAGATGCAAGCCCTTTAGTAATTAGATGGGCTACATTGAAGGATTTCCTAACTAATTTAGCAATATGATTGTCAAAGAAGAGATCACTATCTACCTGGGTCCCCAGATCTCTTATTACCTCTTCTGTATTAAGGAGGCTGCCACCTATGTGGTAATTTGTGGGTGTTTTGTTTTCCCCAAACGGGATGACTATGCATTTTTTGGCATTTAGCTTGAGGCCATGACTTTGACACCAGGTGTCCATCTCAGTAAGGTTCTTTTGGAGGATGTCCATGTCAGCCGGAGAGTCAATTATGGCTCCCAGTTTGCAGTCATCAGCGAACTTGGTTAGCCATAGTCCTCCTGTGTTTGCCTGTACTTCTGAGAAGTATATGCTGAACAGTAGAGGTCCCAGAACCGAGCCTTGTGGGACACAACTTGTGACTGGTTTAGAGTCGGGCCTGGAGCCTGCTATTCTTACCATGTGAGTTCTGTCTGTAAGCCAGTTGGCAACCCATCTCGTGAAGTAGGGGTTTATGTTCAGGCTGGTGAGTTTTTCTGTAATACCCTAGTGGGGAATGGTGTGGAAAGCCTTTGCGAGGTCAAGGTAGGCTGTGTGAACCACCTCTCCCTCATCTATGGCCTTGGTGACCATCTTGAAGAAGTCAACCAGGTTTAGTAGGCATGATCTGCCCTTAACAAAGCCAAACTGGGTTGGGTCAAGTGTTTGGAGGTTCCCAATGTCTTTATTAATGAGTTCCATGATGACGCACACCATAGCCTTGCAGACCAGGCTAGTCAGGCTTATGGGGCGATAGTTAGCAGGGTCATTTGTGGCCCCTCTTTTGTGGAGTGGAATACCTGTTGCTGTGTGCCATTCTATGGGCATGTAGCCTGTGGAGAGGCTGAGGTTGAACAGCATATTTAGGTGGGGGGTTAGTTCATTCTGTAGTTCGTGCAAGAAGCAGCCTGGGACACCATCTGTTCCCATTGGTGCTGTGTTTTTGGCATTTGAAAGGGCTGCTTTCACCTGTGCATCTATGATTTCCAGCACACTACACTTTTCTGGTATTGTTGTGGGCCCTTTTGAGGGTGAGAGGGGGGTGAAGTTTGCACTGAATCTATCTGCCAGGATGTTGGCAATATCAGTAGGTTCAGTATATTTTGTGCTATTTTGCACTAGTTCAGTGCATATCTGTGAGTTGCCACTTAGATTCTTAACATAGCTGAAGAAGGATTTGTGGTTATCTTTTGAATCCTTGGCTATTTGTCTTTCAAAGTTAGCCTTGAATGATTTTATGAGGGACCTTAGTTTCTTACTGATACTGATCAGGGATGTCTTTCCTTCTTGGGATTTGCTTTTTTTTCTGAACTAGTTTCCTCCTTCTATTGTATAGCCTGTTTATGGCAGGGGTCCACCAGACTGGTTTCTTCTTTTAGAGGAGTGAGTTTTGGTTTTGTTAGGGATGGCACAATCCATGCATCCTTTTAGGTACTCATAGAGTGAATTTTTAAAGGTTTCTGCATCTTGTGCAGCATTATCTTTTAGCATGGTGGCTGTGAAACGTACCACCTCTGTCTTAAGTAAGGTGAAGTTTGCTTTAGAAAAGTTTTTTACTGTAGGTTTCTTAGTTGGGGGTGGTGGTGTGGTGTGGACATCCAAAGTGATTAGTTTATGGTCTGATCTAACCAGTGATGAGTTGGCCTCCGGTGTGGAACACCTGTCGCCCATGTTGGTGATGACCAGGTCAAATATGTTTTCACCTCTGGTAGGAGAGATTACCAGCTGATCCAGGGTGTTTGAGTTGATGAATTCCAGGAAGCACTGGGCGTGAGAGTTTGTACTCGAGTAGTTTTCCCAGTTGATGTTAGGGTAATTGAAATCACCCAATATCAGGGTGTTCGGTAGGACCTTCATGTTTTCCATTGTCTCCAGAAAGGTGGAGTGGTGGTCCTGGGTCATCGAAGGTGATCTGTAGCAGGCCACAATTTGCATTGCATATTTGCCCAAAGTTAGTTACACATGGATGATCTCAGAGGTATCATGCTGTGCCATTAACTTGGAGGTGTAATTATCCTTGATGAATATGGATACACCCCCTCCTTTTGTGTTTCAGTCCATGTTCTGTGGCCAAAATGTGTGGTATGAGTTGTAGCCTGGTAGTGCTGGGGTGCTATCTGGAGCCTTGAACCAGGTTTCAGTTACTAAACAGACATCGACGTTCTCCATACTGAGGAGTGCTTCAAGTGCGTGCACTTTGAGATTTAAACTCCTGGCATTGAGTAGCATAACCCTCAGTTTTCTGTCAATTGTGCTGTTTACAAAGGAGGGTTTTACTTTTGAGACTTGCCTAAAAAAGGCACTATGGGGGCAGCAAGAGCCTTGGCCAGTATTCAAAAGCCTAGGGGTGACAGGTGCAAGCTGTCTCTTGCAAAGCAACGTGGCTTGTCAAGCATGTCGTCCCAGGCTGACAGACACTGGATCCCCTTTGAATGACACCAGAAGCTTAGGCAATTGTTGAAATTGATCATTTTTTCTTTATACTGAGGTATCATTCTTGGTGAAGGCAGGATGCTACTCAGGGTCAGGGTCATACCAGCCTGGGCTACATGATCAGAGAGCTCTTCCATGTCTCTTTTTATGTAGTCCAGGGAGGTACATCTCAGGTCATTCACACCAACATGAACAATGACAGAGTCATATTTGTACTTGTTCTGGAGTGACTTGAGTGCTTTTGTTATGTGGCAGATTCTGGCTCCCAACAGGCAGCTAACAGTAACCTTCTGCTTGTCCAGCCTAGTGAGTGGGACGTCAGTGTGTCTAACTATAGAGTCACCTATTACTAGTGTGCTAAGTATGTTATTTCGCCTTAAGGGCTGTGATTGTGCGACACACTGATTTTGTGCTTTATGTGTTGTCTGGTTTGTGACGGGAGGTGCAGGTTGTTTGGGTGTTTGCTTTGGAGGTCTCTGATGCTTTTGCAGGTTTTTATTTAGAGCTTCCGAGTATGATTTTGTGTATTTATGTGTATTTTTTGCCAGTGCTGGTTCAGTAGGTCTATATGTGGCTGGAGGTGTGGTGCAAGTGTTAACCTTCTCCTCTTGACTGTCTGTTCCAGTCTTGGGTGGAGAGAGCTTAGCCTCCAGTTTGGCTGTATAATTGCATCTCTCGCATATGTTAGTGTTTTGTGATAGAAGGAGAGGGTTGTCTGTGTACATGAGGCAGTTGTAACATTGCTTCAGGATACCCAGGTTCACCAGCTGGACTGGAGAGTACACCAGAAATTGCCTTTTAGTTATGCATGAATAGTAGGGTGAGCTGCTTGGTTGCTTGGTTTGTGAGCGGTGAATAAAGAGCCTTGCCCTGCTGGGCAATCAAGTGTCAGGGTATAGTAATGCTTGCTGTTAGGTCTGGACAAGTGCTGAGCTGTAGGATGCTTTTTGAGTGCTTAGGTTGAGAGTTAGACTAGTTCCAAGGGAAAAACTGAAGGGGAGTCTTAGTGGAGCCAGAAATAATTTAACCCTAGCTAACCAGGGATGCCCGGCATGCAAAACCGTGCAGACGCAGTTTTTATAGCAGGGAAATAAAAGATATATAAATTATCCCAAAATGGCCAATAAACTACTACCTTCTGGGCTGGAACCACTCCTCCAGGGACAGATAGGCTGCTCAAAACTCCCCTCTCTCACAGGTGACCAGAGAAACTTCCTTCTATCCAAGTAAGGTATGGGCAACTCAGAAACTTGTAACACAGCCCTGAATTCAGCACTAGCCTGAAAATTGGACTATACTAGCTTAGAAAGGTGGGAAAAAAGGATTTTTTTGTTTTTTTGTTTTGTTTTTTTAAAGATAAGGCAAAAACAGTAAAAACTACACTTAAAACAGCTTTAAATGACTATAAAAGATCAGAAAAGGCTATCACACTTTAGTGTGTAGCCTACAACAGTTAAACAAATTATTTAAACAAAAAAATGACTTTTTAAAAGTGCAGGCAGTCAGATAAGTACAATATGTGAAAAAAACAAGCTTTTAAATCACAATAAATGCTGGAAAATCGGTGTTTATGTGGAAAACAGTTAAGTACAGCAAGAAAATACAGAAAACTGATACTTAATCACTCCAAAGTCTCTCTTCTAAGGAACTTAGCCTCAAGGCATCCCTGCATATCCAAAGTAAAATCAGGAGATGGTTCATGTAATAGCTGCCCACCAGCTCCAACAGTCATGTTGTTGTTGAAGGAATTACCACTGAAACCTGCTCTAAAGATCAGAGCATCTTGTATTTCATAAATCTATTGTGATTATTTTTACAACCTTTTAAGTGTTATTTTAATTAAGATGTATTGCAATTCATAGCTGTGTTTTTTATATCACTGAATGGTTTGTATCACGATCCAAATGCAGGCAGCCACAACCAGAGAAATCAAAGAATAAGTAATCCAGTCAATAAAGGCTTCTCGCTCTTATTGTAAAAATAGAACCATTTATTTAGTAACGTAGAGTAAGCGCTTTCGCCATAAGGCTTTCTCAAACTCTTATAACAGATAAAAACATCTTGAAATTCTTTATAAAACATTCAATGTGTATTCATTGGTTAGAATGCACCACTTGACGGAAATTCAAAATATCCATTAAAGTTTAAAGTGGTCATTCATTAATAATCTACTATGAATACTAAGCATAAAATCTTTCAATTATACATAAATCTAAAACGCATATTAGTATATATAAAAAACTTCATGTAACTAGAATAAATATATTATAAAATATCAGTCTGCTTTCATATACTTAAAGTAAATGAAATTCGTCAATATGCAGATCAAACAACAGTGGATATAGTCGCAATAAATCATGAGCACTTTGTATAAGGTCGTGAGAACACACTTACATAACTCTTAAGCTTAGTAGTGGTATATATGGCTTATACCAAATAGATTTAGACATCAGCACAATATTTAAAGTTTTCTGTGTGATCGTACATGGGCATCTGTCAATCTACCTTACGATAATCTAAAATACAGAACGTCACTATTCTAACAGAAGACTCATCTAACACATAAAGTCACTAGTAATTCATATGTTGTGTACCAGGTGGATTTAGATGGTAACCAAACATTCAAAACCTCCTGTATGAATACATAAAGGCATATTTCCATCTAACCTATAACGTTATAAAAGGGAAGACGTCATTCTTCTGAGAAGTTTGAACGTCATTGCGCTGTCTTGGGGTAAAGGCAGAATCTGTTTTATGGAACATCGGTAAATTACAGGCTATAATGAGTAGGGGAATAAATGGTGAAAAAACTATACAAGATGAAAGTAGTTGCATGGGAATATATACATACATTGCAAAAAACAGAGAGAGCAAACATATATGGTCTGTAATTATTCAGACAGTGCATACGACATGTACACGAAGGACTGAAATGATAGCAGATAGTCAGAACATTATGTATAAACATATAAAAATAGCTATCAATCAAACAATTAATATTAAAAATCTCAATTCTGAAAAAAATTTTTTAAAAAACTTCACATTACTATCTCATGTTAGATTGTGACCCTGAAGAGGTCTACGTAGATCTAAATCAGACATGAAAATAAATTAATAAATTGGTGTATGCGAAGTAATAATAACCATGTTGACAAATAAAAAATAAATAAAAAACCTACTTGACTTATCTACATTTAGAAAAATGCACATACATATAGGTTGAACAATTACCAATATACAAACTCGGTACATATAAAATAAGTACAAAAATAATAATTAGCAATGACAAGATTCTTAAAATGAACTATTTGGGGATGGAATAAATTTTCAAATAATCACTTATTATTCAGAAGGTACATAAACCTAAACGGATACATTTATTTATTAATTTTTGCTCTATGTAATTTTCTATTCTTCAGGAAAGGTTTGATCTGTACCTTATCATTAAGGCCTGGTGGTCTATCTGACCTCCATCTAATAATCCATCTGGTTTCATTCTCTAATGTTTTATTAATCAAATCACCTCCTCTGAACCCTTGATTTACAGTTTGAATAACATAAAACCTGAAAGTGTGCTCAGGGCCTGTCGCTTTATGGTGTCTCGCTAGGGCATTAAGATCTGAGCCTACCCTGATCAGATAAATATGTTCTCTGATCCGTTCTTTCAGCATACGGTTTGTCTTCCCTACATAATAGGCATCGCATGCATTACAAAGGCGTTGTGTTGGTATTGAAATGAAAGTCTCCTTACAGATAAAGCGACATTGATTGCACCTGTCACAGGGTGTTGTGTTCCTGTCCTCAACTCTACTGCTATGGGCAACATTTCTAGGTCTACATAATAAGCTTTTCAAATTCGGATGATTCTTAAAGGTTATGTGTGGTGTCGGACCTACCACCTTGCTCACCGCTCTATCCGAATTTAGTATATCCCAACGTCTGTGTATAGCTCTTCTAACTACTAAAATTCAAACAGGCCCTTACCTCATTTTTGACATCAGGTTCAGGATTCAACTGTTCTAGGCATTCTGAGAAATAAGGTTTCGCACTACTTGATCTTAATGATTTTACTGTCTGTATGGTATCAGATATTTCTTTCTTATGGTAGCCTCTCTCTAAAAATCTTTTTTCCATTTCCTGCAAACTACTCTCATAGTAGGAACGGTCTGGGTTGAGTCTAGAAACTCTCATAAACTGTCCTTTAAGTACATTGCTAAATACATGGCGTGGATGCATGCTTTGTCTGTGTAGTAAGTTATTTCTTTGACATCCCTTCCTGTGTATGGAGGTATTGAGCATGCCATTTGGTAACCGAAAAATCTCCACGTCTAGAAATGAGATATTATCATAGGAGAAATTCATTCTAAATTTCAAAAATTCAGTCGTGGACTCAAGATAGGTGACAAAATCTTTGAAAGAATTCTCATCCCCTAACCACAAAAGGAAGAGATCGTCCACGAAACGACAGTACATACCCACATATTCATTGAATTGTGCAAAACCATATAGGTATTTATTCTCCTTAGTTTGCCATTGAGATTGCGCTGTTAGCTGTTCACAGGGCATGCGCATTGCTACGCCATCTCTCTGTAGGAACATTTCTTCGTTGAAAACAAAAATGTTGTTGGTTAGGACTGTCTCTAATAGCAATGTAATCAGGTCTATTCTCTTTACAGATAAGTCAGAATGTTCACCCAGGTACTCAGAGATGAGTCTAATGCCTATATCATTCGGAATTACAGTGAATAGGCTTACAACATCAAGTGTAACTAGAAGAAACCTTTGATTGTCAGGTAGGCGTTGTGTATTAGAGTATAGATCTAATAAGAATTGCTTACTATCTTTCAATATCTTCTTATTTTCATTCACAAATGGCCGTAATGTGTCCTCCAAGTATAGTGACATTGGTTCTGTGAACAATGGGTCTCATTGGTGGGTCATCTCTGTTTTTATGAACCTTAGGTAAACCTTGGATTACCGGTATGATTGGGTCTTTGACCTTAAGGTAGTCATATAGTTGTTCAGTTATATCAAAGGACATGACCAGGTCATCCAGGGTATGATATACTCTGAATACCTTATCAACTAATACATCTTGGTTAATCTTGCAGTAAGTCTGAGCATCATTGAGCATAACGTTCATTTTGTCTTCGTAGTCAGTAGTGTTCATAATCACTACTGGTCCTCCCTTGTCTGCTGGTCTAATGATAATTGACCTATCATTTCTTAAGGTCATTAGTGCTTGTCTTTGGTTATAGTTTAGGTTTTTTCCATGTTTGATGGGTTTCTTTTCCTCAAAGAGTCTATAGATGTCATCCTCTAATACATTCCCAAAAACTTCAACAGTTGGATGTAGTTGTGGGACATATACACTATTTGCACGGAATTTGTTTATTCCGGCCATCATGTTACTTTGTCCATAATCAACTCTAAGTTGTATGTTCCGGATAAATAACTTGGTGTCTATTATGGTGTCTTCTAAGTTGCTATCTTATGTTGGAATAAATCCCAGTCCTTTATTTAAAACTTGTGTTTCATATATACTTAAAACCCTATCTGAAAGGTTCAAAACTAGGGATTCTGCCTCCCCCACATTTTCTTTATGGTAGAACCCTGCTGTTGTTCCTCTATGGACCCTTTTCTTTTCTGCCTCCCCCTGCTGTTTGAAAAATGATTCTGTGCTATAGGGAGTGGTGCAGGTAAATTGTGTGGGGTTTGGAAGGTGCTGTTGGTTTTCGGTCTAACCACTGCAGCTCCCGACCTCTGTACGTCAGTAATACAACCTGTTAGACTGTCTTCTGAGTCTGGGTCCATCAAACCACCCTCTGTATTAACTAAAGATGGGTGTACATTCGTTCCCTGTACTTTATTCTTCACTACTGACTGTGCATTAGAATTAGTGCCTACATCTGAGTTGTTTTCAGTAATTTGTCCATTAGAAACATTTCTGTCAGAAGATGTGTTAATAATTTGTACATTATTAATGTCAGTGGCGTGGGCGGTATTACTAAAACCTGATACTTGGGGTTGTTCTCTCATACTATTGCTCCTATTTTGTCTGGTATTGTGCCCTATTTGTCCAGTAGTAGTATAATCATGTAATTGACCTATGTTTTTTAAAATCTTTCTGATCTAACATTCTTTTTTCCATCAACATTACATCCTCTAAAATTGAATGGTTTGTGTTTTAAAGTGATGGGTTTGTGTATGTTTATTTGATGTATGTCACTTTAGAAATTTTGGCACAAGTTTCAAAAGGTTATATAAGGGGACTTAGTTTATTTTAACCAGTTTCTGATGCAGTTCAATGGTGGTGAACGAAAGTGCTATAAATGGTAGATATGAAATTAATTTATTCATCACTGTGTTTAATGTTTTGCTATTTTTGCACGCTTTTTCCTAGACAAAATAGGAGTGGTAGTAACATTTTGCAATAAATTGTAGTTAACATAATAAACTCTAAAAAGAGGCAAACTTAGTGAGACACATTTAGGACCAGTTATAAAGTGTGTCAAAGAATGAAATTATGTCAAACCATGATTTAGGCTTTTCTAGAAGATTCATTTATATGCTAATGTTTTATACAGTGATATTGAAGAAACTCCTGAATGCCATTTGATTAGGGGTAGTATTTTGGGTGTGCTCAGAATATTTTTTCTTTATGACCCCAGGTATTATGGCAGTCAGAGTCTATTATAAAGATTGAGCAATCTTCACAAACTCAATCTGTACTACAAATCAGGGCTGCAATACTGAGGAAAAAGAGGTATTCAGTCTGCAGTTGCAGGTCATCCTCAAAAATGAGTGACAAACTGAGTTGGTCTTGATATAGTGGGATCAGTAGAACAAGATATCAGGATTGTCTGGGTTTACATCACTGTGGCAATAGGAATAATGAAGGATTGGGCAAGATAGATTTTTCTATGGAAAATGGCTTAAAGGTGGCCTATTCATGGTTCACCAAAACCGTCACAAGACCACATGCAAGATAACTAACAGCTCAAGAAGAAGAAGAATTGGGAGAACCAAACAGGAGAGGCAGCACCTCAGAACAATGTGTTCATAGGTTCATAGGTTCATAGATAGGTACTAGGCTATCGGCCCGAGGGCCTACATAAGCCTAGCCAACAAGGTTCCCTGGTTTACGCCACCCAAGAAAGTTATTTTCCTATGCCACTGTCGAGCAGAGACACAGAAGTGATCCCCGGGGTGTATTTCCTATTTCGCATCCACTCATCAAGATTTTTCTTGAAGAGTGCTAATGAAGAACTTTGCTTGACATAGATGAGTAGCCTGTTCTAGAGTATGGGAAGTCTCTGGGGCAGGAATCTATCCCTCCAGCATTTCCTGTTTATTGTGGTGACAAGGCTTAGGTCCCTAGAGTGTGTAACTCAGAGGGATTGGGATTTCTTTAGGTGTAGCATGTCCAACAGCTCTGGGTTTGACATAGCTTTATATGTTAGGCAGAGATCACCTCAGAGTAGGCGATATGCTATGCAGTAAAGCTTGAATTTTTTGAGATGGTCAGTGTAGGGCATCTGTATGAGGCCAGTAATCCTCTTTGTGAGGTACTTCTGTGGCCTTTACAGCTGCTGCAAATGTTTATGAGGTACGGCATTGTATATATATATATATATATATATATATATATATATATATATATATATATATATATATGGCCATTGGCATGGAAAACAGTTGCAAAAAGAAATAACTTTTATTTTTTGGGGGGTTGATTTTGGCTGTTTATAGGTGGGCAGCGGCTTGCAAATGGGATCGGCTGGAAAATAAAAGTAAAACCCTGAAAAAAGCTTTTTCTGCAAAAATCACAATTTTGGCATTATAGTCATTGGCAGGCAGAAGACAACAAGGCCAGTGAATAGTGGTTGCTAAGGGGGAACATGAGCTGGAAATAGTGGAGCACTATATGGTGGACAGGGACCTCCTACAGCAAATTGTTGAGCTATGCCAGGCATTCCTCACACACAGAACCAACAGAAGGGAACCCACCCCAGTGGGTAGCAAGGTGTGTGTAGGCTTAAGAATACCAGCCACAGTACCTTCCAAAGGCCAGCTGGGGATATAATGGGTCTCTCACAAGCATCAGCATCCAGGGTACTCCACCAGTTCCTGGATGCCATGTCAGCACATGCTGGTGAGCTCATATATTTCCTCAACACCCGTGAAGCATTGAGCAGCAATATGTGTCTTTTCCACCAAATAGCAGAATACCCTGAGGTAGTGGGTGGTATAGACTGCACACACATACACATCAAAGCACCACCCGGTGAGCAGGATAGAGTCTACATAAACCACAAGGGCTTCCCCTCCATCAACTGCCCGGTCATGTGGGATGCCCAGGGCATTATAATGAATGTGTGTGCTGGCAGCCCTGGAAGCTATCACGACTCCCATATCTGGCATATGATGGAGCTCTACCAGAGATTTTCCAATGGGGACATCCTATATGGCCACCTAGTGAGGGATGCCGGTCACACAATGGAGCCATGGCTGATGATGCCCATCAGAAATGCACACACACCTGAACAGGAACTCCATAATGAGGCACATGCACAGACAAGAATCATAATAGAGCATGTGTTTGGGATGCTCAAGTCATGGTTCCGGTGCCTGTACATATCCGGCGGAGCCTTGCAGTACTCACCAGCTACATGTACACAAATTGTCATTGTATGTGACATGCTACACAATATGATCCTGTGGAAACAGCTGCAGCAGGAACAGCATGGGCCAAGGCCACACAGCAACCCAATAAGGCCTGCACAGGTACAGAATTACATAGAGGAGGAACATTCTGAGCCTGCTCCAATAAGCAGAAGGATGCATGCCCAGTATGTACAGGCCTTGGCAAAGAGGCTACGCATAGCACATACACTGACATGGTAGAAATCCAGGGAATGGCACCTCACTCTGACTCTCACATACAATAAAAGGGAGGCTAAATATGACACTACCTGTCCTTAACCATGTATAGGGAGTGTACTATGTGCATCCAATATAGTCAGCCCTCCAGCACCATCCTCAGTAGTGGCACAGCCACAAGGTAAGTCACACTCACTATCAATTGCTGAATGGAGTAGAATGTTCTGCTACCTGTATCTATGGTATGGATGTGAGCATGTTAGGGAATCGTGTGGCTGAATAGGATGCCAGTAGATAGTAGACACCTATATCAGCAGCATGAAATCCTTAACAAACCCTGGTGTCAACATAGTAGGCAGTACTGGACAAGGTGACAAAACCTACTGCAGGACATGTGGTGGGCCAAATGTGTGTCCATAGGACACAAACATGCATGTCAGTGATGCTCATATACCCAACAACAGTCTCAGCCAGCAGGACAGGTGTAGACAAACACAAAGAAAGGCTGTGCTAAGGCCTCTGATTGTTGGCTATGGAGAACAGCCCCCCTCCAGACCAACACAGACAGACTACAACAGGTCAGCCAGTGGGATGTTAGTTCTGAAGGGTAAGAAGTTTGAAATTGAAATGTAGGTCAATAAAACCTAAGAACTGTAGTACACTGATATGCCTCTAGACTGCATGATAGGTCAGAATATGGAATGAAGTGGAGTACCTGAAATACCACTACAGTGATAGCAGATGTGTACAGTTGTCAGGTGTGACCCCCCCCCCCACAATCCTATGTAGATATGTAGTAACATGTATGTGTAGATATAGTAACAGTGGATCACAGATTGCCTGAGCCTGCCAAACTAGCAGGATAGATTGTAGCACATGTACAATATGCAGAGCTATGTGTGTGTTAGGTTGGTGTGTTTTGTATATTGTGTGAGAGTGGTCACCATGTAGGCATGGTGAATTGTGTCCTGGTGGCCAATGGCCAGTACTGCCGATGACATGGCCAAGTTCTCACAACTGCAGTGCCAAACACAATGCATCCCAGGAAGACACATTCCAGCAGTAATCCATACTAATTGTTCGGATGTAATATCTGTCACCATCTGAAAGATGGACATGGCATGAATGTGGGCCCAAACATACAAACAGTACACAAGTGGAAGTACCCTAGACAGAGAGTGTATAAAATGTTACTGTCAAATGGACACACCTTTGGAATTGTACATACAGGTTAGCAGCACATTAGTTGGGTTTGTAGTATGGAATACTGATGTTGTCTGGCCAAACACTGCAGACCATAAAAGTCACAGGTATGAAGTACTGAGAAACTGCTGATGTCCCTGCACAAGCTAGCATAAGTGGAATGCCCCACATAAATCTGTGAGTCAATTGCAAGTAGCTTCCATAGCACACATTCACCCAGCCTACTCCACCATCAGCCAGAGTACCTCACAGGTCTTATCCCTGCCGTTGGGATTGAGTACAATATGACCCCCTCAACTCTGTATGGGAATAGTCACAGGAGGTGTCCCATGCAGGTGTATCCCTAACTATAAGCAGCATCCTGTCAGCATCCACACCACTGGATCAGTAAGGACAGAAACTATTGACATTAACACCTTGCACACCTACCCTGTCACCCCAGGGGAATATAATGGCTTGCAGCCTGGGACTGTAGGAGTGCCATAATGCACCAGCCTGCTACAGATGGCTGGCATCACTACCAACTGCCCTACAGTCCTCTGTCAAAGGCCTGTCTCTCACCTGTACTGCCAACGTGTGTTATCTCATGGACTCCCAAATAACAACATAACACAGTCCACAGAACCCAAATGCAAGGCCATGTTGACAAATCCCAGTAGCATGTCCACCATGTCCTACTGCATGAACTGTGGACCCACCCCTAAATACTGCTGGGATGAAGTGATAACTATAGGGATACTTATCAGATAATGTTTGCATAATGTTCGGAATAGGATAGAATAACAGGGTGTGGGGTAGAAACATGGACACCATGGAGTGTGTGAAGCTGACACTCAGCTGTGTGCACATACTATCCCTGCCTGCAAATACAGGAATGGGTGGCTACAAACCTGCTCGTAAACCACAATGTGAAGGGGTAATGACCAGAAATATGAGCCCTGCCTCTTGGTAACCTGTGTGAATCAATACAGCTGTAAGGTATGAGCACAGCAGTATATGGCCATACTGTCACGTCGATGGATGTACAAGGATGGGATCCTCAGCCACCACTGTGCCAAGGTGCTGAACCATTCACACAGACTCATCTGCAAGTATCTGCAGCTTCCCCTCCAGAATGGCAGGATTGTGCAAGAATATGTAGGTTGCAGACCACAGTACTGGAAACAGCCTTATTCACCCTGTGTTCCCCAGAAAATTACTGCAAGCAAATATGTATACCTAACAGTAGTTGATGACATAAAACATCACAGTGTAAAACAGTAAATATGTTTGTATATCTCTGCTAACACCAAACACATGTAGAAGAAGCAGCACAGACACAATTACTTACAGTAACCCACTATCCTTTGCCCATTGTGACCCCATATTGTCAACCAATCTACAGACATCCTGCAGAAACAGGTTGCTAGCTGTAGGTGTAGTACACAAAAGCCTGCACTGGAGTTCAACCTACCTGGAATGGATTCACACATTCAATAGAGAAGGTCTTACTGGGCATGCTCCCACATTTAGAGAAACTAAGCCCATGTCCGACAAAATAATGAAAGGACATACTGGGCATGCTCCCACACTTAGAAATTAAGCCCATGGCTGGCAACAACAGTGGACTATACATATCTGACAGTTGCAGATGTTTGTGCACACACCACATTGCACACCAGTCCTGCTTTGCACACACATCGGATAGGAATACACACATATATCCAAGGACACCCCACTATAATAGGCCAAACCTACACATACATAGATGTGTGGAAGACAGTGACAGACAGTGACAAAGTGATTCCCATCATGAGGCCTGTCACACCCAGCACACATCCAATTGGCTGAAACCACATGATGTGCAAATGTCAATCACTGTAGAAATGTGCTTCTCGTATCCCTCAGCACTATAGTGTCTGTTGTGCTTGTGATACCTGTGTAACATGACTGTACAAGTCATTATTCATCTAGCAGTTGTATACACATTCCTATTAAATATAAACCTGTGTGTGATTGTATGTGTGTTTCCAGATGAATGGTTTATGGCCCATTCACGCACACTGCACTCTCCATTTCCCTACTTTGGCAAGCTTGCTGATGTCATTCTCCTTAAAATACACCTTTCAGGAAAAAGTAACCCTATAAGCTCTGTGGCATGTGCTATAACTGCATAATGCTATAGTATGATGTACTAGTTTGGTAGGAGTTCTAATACCAGACATGGCAACTGTGTGTGTAGGGATCAATGCTTTTGTGGCCATTCACAGTCACTAGGCACTCCTAAAAATGGAGAACATCGATATCTGTGCAGTAACAGAGACCTGGTTCAAGGCTCCTGAGAGCACCCCTGCAATACCAGGCTACAGCTCTTACCACACTTTTTGGCCACCAAACCAGGACCAAAACACTAAAGGTGTCCATATTCAGCAAGGATATTCACACCACCAGGCTAGTTGCCCAACACAATGTGTCTGAAATTATCCAGGTGCAACTAACACTAGGTAAGACTGCAGTCCAAATTGTAGCTTGCTACAGATTCCCCACCATGCCCTAAGATTCTCACTACACCTTTCTAAACATACTGGAAATTATTAACAACCAAACACCCTAATACTGGGTGATTTCAACTACCCTGCCATTAACTGGGGAAACTACTCATGTACCAACACCTTTGCACAATGGTTCTTGTAATTCATAAATTACAATGCCCTGGATCAACTAATCCATAGTCCCACCAGTGGCTCCAATATCCTATACCTGGTCATTACTAACATGGGAAATCGATGCTCCACACCTATGGTCTCCCCCTCGTTGGTCATGTCTGACCATAAGCTAATCACCCTTGACATCCACATCCCTCCCCCATCCCCAAGTAAGGAAACATATGTAAAAAACTTAACCAAAGCCAACTTCATGCTACTCAACTCAGAAGTGACAAACTTCATGACACCCATGCAGATAGGAACTGAAAGTCTGACTGCTGAATCCTACACTAAGGCACTGTATTAGCACATCCACTAGTGCATGAATCGTGCCATCCCAAATAGAACCAAGATGCCCTCCTCCAAAAAAAGAAAGCCAATCTGGTGGTCCCCTGCCATAAACAAACTTTAGAACAAAAGAAAGAAACTGTTGCAGAAAAGAGGAAAATCATAGGATGCAAACAACTCCCTTACCAGCCTCAGTAAGAAGCTGAGATCCCTCATAAAATCCTCCAAAGCTAGTTATGAAAATAATATAGCCAAAGATTCCAAATTCAGCTACAAGCCATTCTATAGCTATGTCAATAATCTAAATGGCAATGCTCAGATTTTCTCTGAGCTACAACAGAATGGCATTAAATATACTGATCCCAAGTATATTGCCAATATCCTGGCAGATCGATTCAGTGCCAACTTTACCCCCCTCTCACCCCCTAAAAGGCCCATCTCAATACTGAAAGCTTTCCAAATACCAGTAATAACGGCCACACAGGTAAAATCCACACTCTCCAAAACTAAGAATACAGCATTCATGGGACCAGACAACATCCTGGGCTGTGTACTACATGACCTACACAATTAACTGGCACCTCACCTAAGTGCCATGTTTAATCATAGCCTCATGTCAGGCTTCATGTCCACTGAGTGGCACACAGCTACATTTATCACACTCCACAAGGGGGGATCCACCTTGGATCCTGGAAACTACTGCCCCATCAGTCTGACAAGCCTGATCTGCAAGGCCATGGAACATATTATCATGGAACTTATAAACAAAGACATTGGCAACCTTCAGACATTGGACCCCACCCAGTTTGGGATTGTGAAGGGCCGAACTTGTCACCTGAACCTGATTGACTTCTTAAAATCAGTCTGCAGAAATGTGGACTAGAGTAAGGCAGTTCACACTGCCTATCTGGACCTTGCCAAGGTCTTCGACACTATACCCCAGTCTGGAATGCAACTGTGAAACTGTCTGTGGGTGTGATTTTTGTCTGTGTAGGGATCAATGCTTTTGAGTCCATTCACAGTCAAATCACTTTTCATTGCCCTACTCTGACAAGCCTGCTGATGTCATTCACTTTGAAATACACCTTTGGGGAAATAGTAACTCTGTAAGCTCTGTGGCACATGCTATAACTGTGTAATGCTGTAGTGTGATGTACTAGATAGTTAGGAGTTCTAATCCCAGACATGGCAACTGTGAAACTCGTGTGTGTGTGTGTGTGTGTGTGTGTGTGTGTGTGTGTGTGTGTGTGTGTGTGTGTGTGTGTGTGTGTGTGTGTGTGTGGTTGTTTGCCTGCATAGGGAACAATGCTTATGAGGCCATTCACAGTCAAATCACTTTCCATTGCTCTACTTTGGCAAGCCTGCTGATGTCATTCACTTTGAAATACACCTTTGGGGAAAGTGTAGCCCTGTAAACTTCATGGTACGTGCTATAAATGAGTAATGCTGTAGTGTGATGCTAGCAGTTAGGTATGAGTTCTAATCCCAGACATGGCAACTGTGAAACTCTGTGTTTGCATTTGTTGGTCTGTGTAGGGATCAATGCTTTTGAGGCCATTCACAGTCACTAAAATTTCCATTGCCCTACTTTGGCAAGCCAGCTGATGTCATTCACCTTGAAATACACCTTTTGTGAAGGAGTCACCCTGTAAGCTCTGTGGCCCTTGCTATAACTGTGTAATGCTATAGTGTGATATACTAGTTAAGTAGGAGTTCTAATCCCAGACATGGCAACTGTGAGATGCTGAGCGTGTGTGTGTGTCTGTTTGTCATCAATATCCTGTGATTGTGTAATAACATAACTTATTTTGAAGTGGGTTTTGCAAATTTCTTATATGGAGGACCTATTATATGTCACAATGTCCACCTTACAAGGACAACAGATGTCAAACATCAGAGAGGCTGGTGTAGACAATCCATACCCCTACATGTGACATTATGGATTGGGAAACAATATAGACAACCCTTGTATTACCCAGAAAACACTCTCCACCCATGTCTCATACAAAAACACACTTGGCTAGGCAACAACCAGTATGCTGGTAGTTTCCTGCATATTGCCCACAGATAACCATGTTGTGATTGCAGTGGACTACAGACAACATGGCACCCTGTTCCAACCCTACAATAGGTAAATCATTGCATACAGTGTTCCTTTGCTATGTTCCCCACTGCACACCTGCAACAACTGTAGAGTCTGCATATGTAACCCACAAATGAAATACCATGCCTTATACACATGCCGTGTATGGACAGATGCCACTAACACCAGTGAATACCTGTATCATGCTGTCAATGTATGTACAGGATCAACCTGAGTTCCATTGCCAGTTCTCACCACATGAGGTCAGGAATGCCACATCAGATGATAACAATCTGTCCACACAACATGCAAATACACCCCATGTACACTTCTACATGTCACAGAACATGCATGTGGTACATGTGCACACCCCAGACACCATCCATGTTATGGAATATAGAACACATACATGGCAAGCATTGCACAGCACTGGCCAACCACAATAGTAACCCAGATGAGAGGATGTTGAATACAGTACACACCTGTGTGGGCCAATCCAGAGACTACACCCCTGAGCCACACTGCAGACAATTGTCATGTGGCCTGATGCCAAGGTAGACCCTTTACCTAGCCTTGTACAGCTTCACACTTCTGCACCTCCCATTGCCCTACTGTAGCATGCCTTCTGATATCAGTCACCTTGACATACCATTTGCCCATGTATCAGCCTGATAACCTCTGTGGTGCATGTGATACCTGAGTAATACTGTAGTGTAGCAAACTAGTTCGTTAGGAATTCTAATCCTGACCCTGCCAACTGTGATAATGTGTGTGAGTCCCTGAGAGAGTGTGGCTCTGTCATTCTTGACACCTGTTGTTGTGGACAGGCACATGTACTACACCTACCTTATCGCTCCTCTAACACTGTTGCTGATGTCACTCACTTTCAAATATACCTTTGGTCAGCTCTCCCACATGAAAGCTCTGTGGCGCATACCAGTAACTGCATAAAAATCTAATAGCAATACATAGTCAAGCAGGAGTTTGAAACCCCATACTGGTAAGTGTTTGACACAAACATGCTTAGCTTTTACTCTCCTACCCCTTCCTTTCTTACTTTGTCTCTGTCTGTCGCTCTCACTTCCTCTCTGGTAGATGTGGAGAAGTACACCTGCCTTGATTAGGCAGCAGCCTGTGTTTTGTAAGTGATGCTCATGATCAGCTGATGGACTGTGCACAAATTGCAGTTCCACACTAGCTGATGGAATTTGGAACAGCTGTGGTAACATTCCCATAGCCAATTGTATGGAAACATACTACTATATCTAGGAACATCATGTAGGTATTGGCCCTTTTCATTCACTGTGAGCAGGACTTCATGTCAGTGTTTTGCAAACAGCATCACAGAGAGTAGTGGGATAAAATTCTTACAATATACATTGTGGAGACAGGCGAAAAACAGCAAGGGGATGTTCCAAACATGACTACAGAATGTAAGTCTTGCTCTTCTGCATTTGAAGTAATGTTGGTTTAACAGGATTTGTATGGATATGGCTGATATACATGATTTAATACCTGTCATGACAGTGTTTTGTGGTTGAGGAAACTCTCACCTGTAGGGATATCTACAGACTGGCCAGTGTTTGGAGTCTTTCATCTATTGTGTTACTCACAGATGACCTATCTTTAGAAATGCAGTAACATAGTCTGAGCATTGCAGTCAGTACATGGCGACAGTCGTGAGAGTTACTGACTTCATATCGCTCAGAAGACATATGTCACAACAGACCCTGTTACACCAGTAAATGTATGAGGTTATCACAGCAACATGTCAATATTGACCCTGTATTTGTGCCTCCAGCCACAACTCCGTCAACCTTTGTACATATGCCATGCAGTAAAAGGTGCATATGTTCAGTACACCATTATTTATTGACATCATACCTGATAACAAGCCAGTGAGATATCAGGCTGCTAGACATGTTATGTATAGTAGGGGGTATATTTGAGGACAAAACCTGGACATTCTGTTGTAGTGTGTACAGTAGTGAGGTCTGTGTACTTATGATGATTGTCGACATAGTGTGTATTCCGAATATGTACCTTGACCTGTGTACAGACTGTGGTATATGTCATTGTTCTTGCTCCAGTTCTATCTGATGTTGCATGTTGCTCCAGTGTATGGTACCCTATTGGTTTACATGTTTGCAGGGCCAAACCCACACTTGTCTCATACCACAGTCAGGCATCGGAATACACTGTGTATTGATCCAGTATATGTAGGGTTAGTGTGTGAGTGGCACATATGAGAATGGTGTTGATCAGACAGTCCATATACTGTAATATTAAGCATGTGTACCATATGTGGCTGTGTTCACATTGGTTGTGGGTATGCACTTTCACACATGTCTGTTACTCCATGCTGTGACATGCCTGTGGAGCCTGCTATATTTACATGTACACGTGTAGTCCCCCATAAGAAATATAGGCCAGTGTTTTGGCAGTCTGCCAGTAGTTTTCACAGCACTTTGTGACATGCCTAGCAGCTAAGTGTACTTACCAAGTTTGATGTTATGTTCAGATATTTGTCAGATATACTGCTGACGGGCCACCATAACTGTTGTGTATTACTGACAAAACAGTGGGATGCAGTACAGAGGTATGTCACTAACTACTGGGTAGTACGTGGGCCTGTGACCTCTGCTCCTCCAGTTATTATGTGTCAGGACAGACAGGAGTGTGTGAATGCATAAACTGTGTGAGCATAGGTATTCCAGTATTTATTTGATAAACCCATTTACATGGCTGTTAATGTCCACATTGTCAGGATTGGTCCACACATCTTGCACTAAGGGGTTTTGTGTATACCTTTGGACTGACCAGAGTGTGTCATACTGTCCACATTTATTGGTCATATCTCTGCTGTATTCCACAGGACCATTACTGTGATATCTGTGGTACTGTATTATGATGATCTTAGGATATCTAAAAGTAACTGATGGCGTACATGTCAATATCAGATGTGACCTCCCACACATAACATTTCTGTAAAGACAACCCCTGTTACAGTAGCAACAGGCTACATTTATACATGCAATACTTACATGACATCCCCTTGCACTAAGAGGTTGTGACTGTTGGTGCTCAGGTATGAATCTACTCCATGTTCTAGACATATGTTAAACATATAGATATATATACATATATGGATATATATATATATATATATATATATATATATATATATATATATATATATATATATACATATCTATATATATATATATATATATATATATATATATATATATATATATATATATATATATATACATATATATATATATATATATATATACATATATATATATATATATATATATATATATATATATATATATATATATATATATATATATATATATAGATATACATACACACACACACACACACAGAAGGCACACACTTGCACACCTAGGGCCAATTTAGAGTGCCCAATCCACCTACAGCATGTATTTGGGATGAAACCAGAGCACCCGGAGGAAACCCACGTGACGCCAGTGAGTACATGAAGACTCAGCACAGAAGGCACCCCAGCTGAGGATCAAACTGGAGAACCTCTTGCTGTGAGGTGGCAATGCTAACCACTGTACCACCGTGGCCGCCTGTATATATATATATATATATATATATATATATATATATATATATATATATATATATATATATACAAACACACATATATTTATAGATATCTACATAGATATGGATATAAATATATATATATATATATATATATATATATATATATATATATATATATATACACACACACACACACACACACACACACACACACACACACACACACACACACACACACACACACAGCTTCATCTATATATGACCATATATATATATATATATATAAAACGCACTATACAGATGTATATAAATACATATATATGAATATGTATGAATATGTATGTGTATGTGCATGTACACATATACCTGCATATATATACACATGGGGTCTACCTGATAACACCAACATGCCAAAACACCAACAAAGAAATAACTGACACAAAAAAAGGGACAAAAAAAGAAAGTTCAAAAACACGAAACTTCACATTCCCGACAAAACAAAATCCCGACAATCAACAAAACAAATACCTTTCCCGAAAAACACACACACAACACAAGCACACCAAAAACCTTACAAACCTACATTAAACCTTACATACACAACTATCTATTCACTAGACTTAACCCAAACCCTAACCCTAAGGTCTGTCATTATCGCACACTTACCTTATCCACACCCTAACCATAACTCACTTAACTGACCCCTAACCCTTAACTCTGTCACTATTGCACACTTACTTTTCCCACACCCTAACCTTAACTCACTTAATATGCCCTTAACCCTCAGGTCCATCACTATCGCACACTTACCTTACCCGCACCCTAACCCTAACTCACTTAACCTGCCCCTAAACCTAAAGTCCGTCACTATCGCACACTTACCTGACCCACACCTTACCCTAACGCCCGTCACTATCATACACTTACCTTACCCACACCCTGACCCTAATGCCCATCCCTATCGCACACTTACCTTAACATGTTGGTGTTCTCAGCATCGGGATTCTCAACTGTCGGTCTTCTCCATTGTCGATCCTCCGGTGGTCGGTGTTCTAATCATCGGTGTTCTGCACTTTTGTCGTTTTCAGTTAGACCCCTCTCTCTCTATATATATATATATATATATATATATATATATATATATATATATATATATATATACACACACACACACACACACACACACATATATATATATATATATATATATATATATATATATATATATATATATATATATCCATATCCTTGTTATGTGTAAACATTACTGTTGTGTATACCTTCCCAAATGCATCACACCATATTTATCTGATATGTGTATATTTACATATAATAACATACGTGATTCAACAGTAATATCACTAACAAGTACTGTGCCATTGGAGAAGTCATAGCAGTTGTTCAATACTATTCAGTATGTTTACTGACAGATATATTAGAAAAATAACAACTGTCATCACAGCTGTGATGGCTTAGTGGTTGACTGCTGTGTCTATAGTGGTCCTGGGTTCAAGACCTGCATGGGCTGTTTATTTTCTTGCTGGGCAGACCAACAGCTGTTGGATATAGAGTGGTTAAGGCAGTTTTGAGCAGCTTTAAGTGGGTTTGTGTGGGTTTGTGCAACGGTAAGTGCTGCTAATCTATGATTAAATGTACAGGCGCTTACACCATGTAGGCTTCGCTTACCAGTGCGCAAATGTGCTTAGCATTTGTATTCCAGCAATGCTGAAACCTGCTAAGCATGGCTCATTTCTGGTAACCAGTGCTCACATTCAGGTCTGATAAAACAGCAGGGTAATGACATCTTTAATAAGTGAATTTAATGTCATGTATATAACATGCTTCTATGTGCTGTCATTGCAGTAGCAAGGGGTGTGAGTCTTCTGTCTGGGACACCTGAGTATATATGGCTTGTGCAACACTCTTTTCTGTTTGAATGTGTTACATACATGGGTAATATCCCAGGTTATATGCAGTCACACTGGCATGTATTGTATCATTGTGTTACTACTGTTGACAGTGCTATCCCATGTAAGAGTAAATTGCAGAATATAGTACTGGAACCAAATACCCCTGCATGCAAAGATGGACTCTGAGTCCTCACTGTCATGTTCCTGGTGTGTGAGCTGTGTCTCAGTAAATATTTCCTACTGGATAATGATCTGACTTGTAGAAAATAACTGTAGACTACTGTGTGTATAGCACATCAGTGAGGGCTGTCATCATGTAATAATGGCATACCTATTGGTATCAGACGTCTGTCTGTCAAAACATTCATCCTAATGCATAGCTAGTTAGCTAGCTGATGTCTATCTGTCCTCTGTACAAATGGGCAGATGTCAGGTATCCATCTTGGCTACTTACACGTAATCTATGTTTGACTGACACTGACATGTCTGCCCAGCTGTGTTATGAATGCCACAGCTAGGAATCCACACCCTGTAGGCACCACATGTCATGGATAACTCAACTACTCTACCACAGTCAACAGAACATGCTTGGGTACAGGTCTCCAAGACAGACACTGACCATGTTATGTAGTACGTGTTGCATACATGTCAACTGTAGCACCTCACTGGCCTTCTGCAAGAGGCAACCAGATGATTGGCTGTTGCATGTAACTCTCACCCTGAGGATCACCCCTGTGGTGTCTGTTGATAGATGCCTGCTGGCACATGGCAGGTGGCATGATACCACTGCACACACATCCCCTAAACTTCCCATCTCTCCATGGACAATAGCCTGGCACACACCTATGAACACCTTCATCAATTGACCCCAGTACTGACAAATGTGTATGTGTGCATTACTGAGAATATCAGTCTCTGTGTGTTTGTATACCTGTAGTTGAGAATACCTTGAGGCCCTTCACATCCACTGCACCTCCCATTACTATAGTTAGATTTGGCGGCTGTTGTACCGGACATTACATGTACCTTGTTACACATGTCTCCCTAAGGGCTACTTGGGGCTTGCAGTATCAGCACAGCACTGTTGTACAAATGGGTTGATAGGCATGGGATACCCACTGAGTTTTGGCAAGTGTGTGTATGTGTGCATGTGTGTATGTTTGTAGGGTAAAACATTATGAGGCCACATTCTCCTTATACAATACGGCTTGCCACACAATATTAGGGATAGTGATGTTGCTGACCATAGGAGAGCCATGACAATGCATCACCCTACTATGTCTGTGGCATGTGCATTAGATGCATATCCCTGTAGTTGCACTCTTGGGATAGACAAGGGGTTGTATTGCAGTCCTAGCCAGTGTGTGATGGTGGGTATGTCAGAGTGTTATCATCAGTTTCAGTACATACAATATCCACTGTGGGGTGTGAGTGCTGGGTATACTGTCTTTACACCATGCTACCCCCGGTACATGTCCCAAGTTCCACTGTATGGGGACCACTGTCACCATCAACCATACAGGTAACTGATAACACTATCCAGCCCAGTAATGCATGTGCTGTGTGCAACTTATCTGCAACACAATGGACATACTGACAAGGTAGTTAGCAATGATAAGCCCGGGTCTATCAGATGTGTGTCTGACTGTTATGTGTTTGTCAATGTGTATATGGTAGCATTTCACGCTATGTATTGTCCATAAACAACCAGTATATCCCCCATTACCATAATGTACTGGCCTGGGGATGTTCTTCACATAACATGTAACCTGGAAAACACCTCATCCTAAAAACTGTATGGTGTGTGCAGTTAAGGCCACACACATCAGTAGCACTACATACATAGGTAGGGGTTTTAGTCCCAGTGTTGCCAAGAAATGGTGTGTGTGCATATGAAGGAATCTACTTCCATTTGCAAAATATACATGTCCCAGGAGATTGTCTGTCCATGAACTGCCTGGCATATGGTAATATTTCACAGGTATCATCCTATGGAAATACATTCCATCACAACTAGTGGTAGATGTGTAAATGGGTTTACCTTTAAATGTGCGTATTGCACAAGGGCGAACAGAACATTTCCGAAAGGCAGTCTGCAAAGTTTGCAAATGACGAATGGAAAAAGGTTTGAATGTGCAATGAGTGAATGCACAGTGAGATTTGCTCACTGCACATTTGACATTCTGGGGCGGATTGCACTATAGTGGGGATCAGGAAATGTTTCCTTTCCCCACTGTAGTGCGATCTCGGAGTTAGAATAATAAAATAGAGGGTGTGGGGAGTGGAGGGGGGCTTACCCCCCTGCTTTACACTTTGTTTTTTTTTTCTTTGACATTCATGTTTGAAAAACAGTGAATCTGCTGTTTGATTTGTTATTTTTCGAACATTAAGGACTGCTGACATTTTCAGGTTCATGGTTTTGAGTCGCTCATACGAGCGCTCGAACCACTGTGATTTGCAGTTTTAAAGGTAAACCATGTAAATGCCCTCTTCCCCACTGTATAGGTGTGCAACAATACTGGGGTTGGTATATATAGCTGCGTGTGGCTCTTGTGGACACAGCCACCATCATTACAGTTACTGTTGAGTGTATCCCCCCGCTTAGCTGGCCGTAATACTGTACAGTTCATGTTAACTGGTTAAGTAGTTGTCTGTCACACTGTCTGTGGTTCTACAGCACCTCTCACACCTACAACACAAACGAAATACATTATGGAGACCACAATCACTCAGTTTTAATAACAGCTATAATGCATCATGGCTGGACAGCTACAATTCCTGACATGTAAGCATTAAACTTTATTGTTGACAACATGTTACACAGTATTGCATTTGTACACCATAGTACAGTCACTGTGTGCATCAGAACCATATTAGCCTCTCCCTGCATCTATGTTATGGATAACAGGGATGTGGTACAGGCATCATCATATGCATAGGGTGCATTGTTGGCTTATCAGAGACCTAGGCTGAACCATACATTGACATTTGACACCATGTGTGTGAGTGAGGGGGTTTATTTATTCATATGGCCATGGCAATGTGGTGTGTAGGTATGGGATTGCCCTAGCTGTGTTTGTATTGTGTGGAGTATGCATGCACACAGTTCTTCCATGTGGCTGTCCTATACAGATGCTTGTTGGACAGCTGCAGACCATACCTGGCAGGGTGTGTAGTTCACCATCTCCGGCCATGGACATGAGAATGGTGCCTGCCAGGGGTTCCACGGGAACCACCAGGTACAAGCCATGACATGGTACACTGCCCTGATGATGAAATATGTTCACTGGATTCAGGTCCCTCCTGGGACTGGCCAGGGCAACATGCACTTGGCCTGCTGTGTGTGTTGTGGACAGCGCAACCCCCTGCAGTGCTGGGGCTGGTACTGCCACTATGGGAGCAGCTTGGTGTTCTTGCACGTCCAAATTGACCTCCAGCTGTTGGTGTTGCTGGCCTACTTCCATGTGGCCATTGCACCACTCCCACCATATTATCGAGCATGGACATTCCACAGTCAAGGATTCCCACCATCTCACCCAACCATCTATCCATGACCTCTGAAAAATAATGGAGGGCACCTGCAATATCACGGATGTTGTCAGTAACAGCTGAATGAGTAGCCCTCAGCAGCCTCAGAGCCTGTCTGGTGTACCGTTCCATACATGCCTGCACCTCTATGGCAGGCTGAAACATGCATCTGGTGGTACCAGATGTGGCACTTCTGCCTGGGGCATGGTGAACAGCAGCCCTACAATGAGCATTCCTGTACATCTGCCTATGTGGTACCCCCGCCGGACATCCGGCTATGGCTGCTGTGTCCAGACACACGTGCTATAGATACCACACTGTCCTATCCCATGCCACCAACAGCCAACTGTCCCTCAGCTATGACCACTGGTTATGGGGTGTGTATAGGCATTGTGATTGTGTGTGGAGATGGGATGGATAACAGTGGAATGTCAAACGATGCTGCAGCTTCAGCCCCTGACAACCACACCTGTGCCTCAACACACCTATCATCATTTTCACTGACTGTATGGACACCAACATCAGATTGCCTGCAGGAGGGACCCTGACCCAACTCACCACCTGTGAGGGGAAAACAAGAAATGCACTTTAAGACCTGTACTTTATTGCTTAACAGTACACACACACACACACACACACACACACACACACACACACACACACACACACACACACACACACTGACATTCCTCCATACTACTTGCCTGTACCTGAGTTTACAGAATGTCCCAATGTCCCTAGTTTTTTCTGTTAAGTTCCCTGTCTTGCATCAGTCTTGAATAATTACAGTCAATAATACCAATTGTTAACATATCATTCTTCTGTTTGTTTAGAAAAGTGATCACAAAACATGACCTGTTACTCCATTACCTCTTTGACTTGGTTGGAGTAATTTTTTCAAAGGCTCCCTGATGTCATCCAGTGTTCACCTTTGTTTTGTCCAGACGTCTTGAGCATGGCCCCCATATGTTATAGGCTACTACAGTCACTCAATAATGTCACGCACTGGAGTGTCATGTGTAACTATTGTTCAATAGATGCAAGATCTGTTGCTCTATTAACAACCTTTTATGTGGACTACAGTAATATTTGGAAACACTCTCTATTGTTGTCTAATAATTCCCCAATGCATCTGTAGTGCTACATATGTGGGTATTCTTTTACCTTTCTGCTGATTGCAATTAAAACAGTATCCCTGGTGTCGAGTTTTCCCTCCCAATGCATGTTTCATGCTGCAGACGTTATTATACTATCAGCTGTCCTGAGATTACATGTCAGAAAAGTATTCCTGGTGTCTCATGTGTCTGTTCATGTCCATGTACTGCACGATTTCAAAGGGAAGTTGAGAGGTATGAACAACCCCACACTCACACTTGTGCATACATGGACACACACACAAACACACACATTCTACATACATCAACCCCCCTCCACTCCACCAGATAGCACTTACTGACAAACTACCCCCCCCACACACACACACTTACAGGTGAGGTTGCACAAAGATATTACACACAGACCTCTCATTATCCATCTGTCAACATGCATGACATATTGCACTCAACAGCATGCAGTGCAGCTATAGTCAATCCCTGCTAGCAACAGTAGACATCTCTGTGATGCATGGGTTGTGTTAGTAGGTGATGTCTCTTCCTCTGGAACACACTGCACCTATGTACACAGTATTGCTGTGCACCAGTTCGGCACCCTGGTATGTACTGTGCACCATACCTCACAGGTGTACACACCATTGCTGAATGTGTATATGTATGTCAGTCATGTTTGCTCTGTTGCTAACAGCCCCTATGTGTTTGTCCGACACATACCTGGGATGACATGTGGACAGATGTCAATTGTGAAAGCCTGATGTGTGATTTACAGATCTCATCATCAGCGGTGCATGTATGGCCATTAAAATACAATTACACTGATTACCTTCAAGCCTTACCATGGCTATGGGGAGTGTACACACCTTTATTGATATGGTGCCCTCTTCCATGATTTGCCATGGGGCCACACTACTGCACATATTAACACTACATGAACCTGATATGTGACATATGACCTCTGCAATCAAATGCCATGTCAAACAAATGTGTTAGTTGTGCAGATGCTGATTGAGATGCATGCAATCTGTGGGTGCATATGTGTGCACACCCTTATCATGATGATTTGTTGCACCTACTGTTATGTGTACTACAGCAGTTACTATTCCTGGCAGGGGTATACTAGCATGGGCCATCTGCATTTGCCATTATTTGGTCACTCTTCCCTACAAATGTCCCCCAACTCTGCATGATTGCAAGGTCAACTCATGTGCACATCCCTTAGAGGTCACACAGTGCCGTCACTATTGGTGTGGAGTCAAGGTTATATCTGCTACAGTTCCTGACCTTGACTGTGTGGAGATACAGCCATTCATAGCATCCTTTGGATCTCTGCTTCAGTGCACTGTTGTGTTTCATGATGACATCCCCCCACCCTCAGCCTTATTGCAGATGCTTGACAACTATGGCCTACACGTGTGTCATTTTGCAGTGTCCCAAACACTAAACACCATGTGTACTGGCCTAGTTCCTGCTACTTAATGGCAAACATACAGGTGTACACTGGCACTGGCAAGCTACAGATGGGGATGGTTGGCCTGAGGTGAGGTGAGGTGCTGGTTGTGCAACACATGTATCTTAATTGATTCTGTCTGTAGGTTTCCAACTTGGTCTTGGTGCACAAGTACCTTGACACCAGTACATTTCCTGTGCTGTTGAATGACTGTCCTGGAAGATATGTTTGTCAAAACAACAGAGTTATGTATATCTGACATGGCTTAGTGGTAAATCACATTGGCTAAGGTGTGCAGGGTCCTGGGTTTGAGACTTGCAAAGGTTGTTTATTTTGTTGCTGGGCAGAGCAAGGGTTGTTGAATACAGAGTGATTAAGGCACTTTTTTTCAGCAGTTGTAAGTGGGTTTGTGCGATGGTAAGCAATGCTAACTTCTGGTTAAATATGCTTACAGAGAGTTAGCTTCATATTGCTTAACCTGTGTCCGTATTGCTTACCCCTGCACAAACAGGCTTAGAGACACTTACTTCTGCTTAAAAGTGCTTACTCCCACTTACCCCAGCACTAATTTCTTTAAAAGAAAAGAAAAAGGGTTGATAAAAAAGTGGTGAAAAAAGGGCACAAAGAGGGAAAGACAGTATGGAAAATAGCTAGGGGTGTGCAAGATGGGTGTAGGGAAGGTCCATCGCTGCCCATTTCTTGTACAACAACAGCTGTGCATATACACTGATTTGAAGATAGATTTGGAAACTCATACCCCTGAGGGAGGGGTGAGTATAAAAATAATATGCTGTGAAACCAATTAGACTAGATTACATGTGTCCAGTGCACATGTGTGCAAAATGGACAGCTATGCATGGGGCAAGTTTTTTTGGGGGGAACAGAGTGCCTTTTTTTTAAGGTGAGAGTGGGATGTTGGGGAGGGATAGTAGGGATATTTGGGGAGGTAGGGTGGGTAGGATGACAGACAAGATAGACAGGACAGCATACAGGGATGGTATATGACACATGTGGGGGGGTCAACATCTTGGATGGGGAGGGGTGTTTGGAAGTCAGAAGCCCATGATTACCCAAATGGAAACAATGGGACTGAGGTCCCCATCCATGGGCAGTCACCACTGCACCTTCACGGCCCCGAAGCTGGCTGTGCTGGGGGCTGGGTAGGAGGAGCAGGCTGACCCTCTAGATGTGCCAACTGGCCCTCAAGCTAGCGTAGCTGATCTCTAAACTCCTTGTGGAGCTTGCTATGCACCAGACCCTGGACCTGATAATGGGTGACATTTTCCTTTATGCACTCATTCTCAGGGGGGTGAGCCCCATCCCCAGAGGTGGTTCCACCCGAAGGTGGGGCAGGACCAGCCACCAGTGCCACAGCCAGATGAGGTGGGAGAGGTGGGTTTGCTGGTATCAGCCTTCCCAAATGTCCTATGATGTTTCAAGTTTAGAACATATGTGGGTTAGTAATAGTTAACACATTCCAGGATTAGGTATAACAGCATACATAGATATTCCCATTAAACCAAAACACCAGATATGGAACAGTTGCATAGCAAACAGAACACATGCATATATTGTACCACAGTGGCCATTACAACAGCATGCAGGTACATTGATGGCAGCATGTCACCAATGTGGGAGTATTTCAACATGGCACATGCATATAAATAAATTTCAATATTTATCAAACAATAGAACATGTGTCCCAACAGTATATTTAATTGTACACATACCCATTGAGTTGTGTATTTAGATTATTGTTGCAGATATGGTTGGGGGGAGAGAAAGATGTCAATTTACAACTTTTATATCCCTGTAGTTCTCAATACTTTCTGAGTCAGTGCTGTAATCTGTACCTTACAGGTATTATTACACTACCCTATGGCCTTAGTTTGCACAGTGGTATGTTTGTAGACAACTATATACGTGAAATGTGTTTTACCTGCAGTATACACCTCTTACCTGGTATACCTGTGGAGGTATTGTTTGTTAACACTACCTGACTGTTTCTACACATATTCCCAGATTCCAAGTTGATGTTATGCACATACCTCTCAATTTGTTATTGCACACACTCTGGGCAAGTATTGACAACATGCAGGTTGAACTGGGAATGACAGGTTTGTTTTCATATTCATATTTTCTGAATATTTACAGGTCTGACAGTCAGCTATATGTCATTAAATGCTGCCTAAATGTCAGAGATCATCACACTGATTTTCCAGGGGGACAGGGTAACAGGCAGCAGATATGGGCCAATTATCTGGACATTCTGGACAAATATGTACAGTTGAGGGGTATGATTATGCATACAACTTACTACCGCTCCCAGGATTTAAATCATGGCTGAGTCTGCTAAAAATAAAACAGTATACATCACAGTTGAGTGTGCTATATAGATATTGCTGTGTATCTCTTCTCTGATTTCTGTCTATAAGTCTCCCGTGGTTTTACAATCTGACCTCGTAATTACAACACTCTTAGACACGGTTTCCCAGACAGTTTTATTATGTAGCTCAGTGTGGATGACAGTGATGAGTAATACCTTATTATTCAGAGAAACTGCAACACTAACAATGCCGTGCAATATCAGACTAAACAGTACCTGTCCAGGATTCCAATCTTTTATTTCTAGGCAAAGTTTTTGTATCTGACAGACCTGTGGAGGGAATGTTTGTTAACACTACCTGAATGTTACCACACATATTACCAGATTCCATGTTATTATTAGCCACATGTGTCTCACTCTGTTAGTGCACACACTCTGGTCATAGCTTCACAACATGGGAGTGGAGATGGGACATACTTTGCATATTACTCTCATAACATTTTGGTGAGTTGCTAGAGTGACAGGTTTGTTCTTATAGATATATTTCTGACAGTTATGATGTCTGACAATCAGTTGTATGTCATTATCTGCTGCCTAAACTTCTCGGATCATCCCACTAATTTGCCAGGGGGACAGGGTGACAGGCAGAGAAATTAAGCCACTTATCTGAACTTTATGACAATATCTGTACAGTTGAGGGGTATGATTCTGTATGCAGCTTACTACCACTCCCAGGATTCGAACCATGGCTGTGTGTGCTAAAAATAATACAGTTTACATCTCATTTGAGTGTGCTGTTTGGATTATGTTGTCTATCTTTTTACTGTTTTCTGTCTAAGTTTCTCTCAGTTGTACAATATGACCATGTGATTAAAACAGTCATATACAGACATTCCTGCACATTTTATTTATGTAACACAGTGTTTATAACAGTGCTTAATACAACAGTACTATTAAGAGAATGCAATACTACATTACCATATGACACCAGAGTAAACTGAGGCACTCCAGGAGTTAGACCTTTATTGCCAGGCTGTTACCCTTTTATTTACATGAAACCTATATCAAACTCCTCCTGCCATATTTTATGGTTCATTCAGTACATGCCATGCACAATACAGGTTTTATACTGGCAATTAACTTTCTATTACATTTAGAGATATTTCTTATGACAGTACATGCAAGGATTATTACTAACCTGCCTCATGATACAGCCTCTGCAGCCTACAGGTATGGGCTTCTTGATTCACAGCCCACTCTGCTGCCACTGTCAAAGACATATGAGGAATATTTAGCCATACCTATCCATAATATACATGAGCTGGCAATTATTAAACAGGTAGTAGAATGATACTTACACACTGCTAGGACATCACCCCTCTGCCCAGCTTCTTGGATCCACTGATCCAAGAGCTCCCTCTTCCTCTGTTTCAGGTCAGCATAGTGATGCCTGACCTGCTCACCAGTTCAAGGGATACCAGTAGCACTGGTGAGGTCACGGGCGAGATGGTCCCAGGCTTCTGCATTATATTGGGAAACCTGGTACTGACCCTGCAGCAGTCTCTCTTCATGGTCTTTTATGAGGAGTCCTGCCATGACTTTGGACTCCTGGATGCCCCAGTGGTGCACTCAGAAGCGCAATCCTTCTCCGACACCAGCCATAGTGCCTACAGGAGGAAGCTGCAACCAATGGGCAAATCTATTTAGCTAGGTTACACATTGCTTACACCTAGTAACAAAGGCGTGCAATGCTTAGCATTGCTAATTTTTAAATTTGCACACTATTTGCTGTTTGGCATTGATTTATCATTCATTACATGTTATATATCTGTTTGGTATCTGTGATTCATTTGTACATACACTGTATGGGGTACTTGTATTTATTCAGGGATTTCACCACTTTATTACAATGACACCTCACATTTGGACTTAATGCAGTACTCCAGTTCACATATATATGTTATGTAGTAGGTTAACAACATAAAACAGTTTATAGATTCCTTTCACGTGTATATTGTGATTTTGCTATAGTGAGGATCTGTTTGGGTATAGCTCAATTTTCTATACAGCTGCGATGGCATACTGGTTAACTGCTGTGTCTATAGTGTCCAGGGTCCTGGGTTCAAGACAGGTTTATTTTGTTGCTGGGCAGAACAGCGGCTGTTGGATACAGGAGTGATTAAGGCACTTTTAAGCAGTTGTAAGCGGGTTTGCTTGGGTTTGCACAACAGTAAGCAATGCTAACTTCCTGTTAAATATGCTTACAGAGAGTTAGCTTCAAAATTGCTTAACCTGTGTGCACATTGCTTACCCCTGCGCAAACAGGATTACACCCGCTTACTACTGCTTAAAAGTGCTTACTCCTGCTTACCCCTGCACTGATTTAGAAAGAAATGAAACATGGGTATTGGGAAAGTGGGAGATTTGGACACTCTATGGATTTATCATTCATTGTACATTATAACTTCATTTAGTATCCCTGATTCATGTGTATGTATACTGTATGGGGCACTTGTGTTTATTTGTGGATTTTACCACATTATTACAATGACACCTCACATCTGCACTTAATTTAGCACTCCAGTTCACAAATATATGTTATTTAGTAGGTTATACATCAGAAAAATGTTCATGAATTGCTTTCACATGGAAAATGGAATTTACTACAGTGAGGATTGATCTGGGAATGACTGCTCACAAAGCAAATGCTCTGACCACACTATTGCAGTACTGCTTCAACTGAATGTATCTTGCTATTTATCTTTTTGTGCTATTTAAGCTACAGTGTGCATAGCTAAGCAATGGGCATACCCGTGCACCTATGGTTAACTTTAACCTGTTTGATAAAAAAAATAATTTCTCTACTGTTATTTTCTCTTGGAAGGGACAGATTACACTTATTGCTGTGGACTCCTGTATGCATCTGCACATTTGGCAGACATCCTAGCAACCCCCCACACCTCTCAACCTCTTCATGCAAAATATGTGGACAAAGCTTGACAATATGAGGTATAACTATAGACATATTTTAAATATTGCTCTTATAAAGTTAAGTAAGTTGCTAGAGTAACGGGATTTGTTTTAATATGATGTTTCTGATGGATTTGGTGTTTGAAACTCAAATGTATGCCATTATTTAATGACTTCAATCCTGACATCCTCCCAGTGATTTCACAGGACAAATGGAGTACAGGCCAACTGTATGGGCGAAAACTCTGGCCATCCTGTGAAGATCTGTACAGTTAGGGGGTATGCAACCCTTTATGAACATTCTCACTCACTGTAATTGCCGAACAGCACTTCTTAAGTGCAGGGCCATGTGTATTGTGAGAGCTCTTCTCTCAGACACACCCCCTGAACTCATCCACGCTCCATGTCGGTTTAGAAGCAGAGGCAGCGTGCCTTCATTACTATACATGGTGTGCTGCTGTGGTGCTCTTAAATGGTCATTTCAATGCAGAAATAAGCTATTCTTTCACAGAATCTTACTGAATCCCAGTGGATGTCTCTGTCAATGGCACAGGAATTCAAATGAAAAATCTATAACACATTTGATAACAACCTTGGTCAGCATACTGGACATGTGTCCCTTTTTACGAGCAGGCCAAGAGCACTGTCTGGTTAATTTGGCAGACTGAAGGAGAGTACAAATGTAGACTGAGGGAATCAAACCATGTGCTGCATAAAGCAGCTCTTTCACTAGCTCATAACTTTCCTTATCTGCACTAAGTACTAGACAAACTGTTACAGCCCAAAAGTTGTGCTTTTCACACTTGTGTGCCTGCAGAAAAAAGATCAATTAAAAAATATATTCATAGTTAAAGTACTAACATTAAGCTCATAAAATTCACACTGTCCAATTTATTTGCTACTAAATACTAAACACACTTTTAACATTAAGGAAACCAAAGATCACATCCAATGTTTGCTGCAATCAGTTTCCTTCCTTAACACCATACCTTCTCTGGCTCATAGGTACAAGTTACAAGGCTTGAAGTCAAGGAGACCACTGAGGGCCCTAGCCCAAATTTCAAGGTTCCCCAAATCACAGTCAGGTTAATTGACTTATTCAAGTACAGGACATAAATAATGGAGCAAAATCATAGATATTCTGCAAAGGGGAGACAAATAAAATCAAACTACTATAAATGGCTTAAAAAGTTATCAAATCAGGTTTTGCATAAACATATATATTTTAAAATTGTAATAGCTGACATTTACTCACAATAATTCTTGGTGATTCACTAAAGGGGTAAAGTTAAGAGGCAGCTGGTGTAGAGGATTAAGGCTCTTGGCTCTTGTAGCCAAAGTAAAGGGTTTGAGTCTGAACAGGTTGCTTAACTAACCTGCTATTTCCAACTGGGCCATCTCACACACATGCTGCACATGGAATAGTCTGCTTGCATTCTTAATGCTGCTTCTACATAATATGCTCATCTGTTTTGCTGAAAATGAAAATTCCATCACCCTTGCCTGTTGTGAAATTAAATTCCATGACAGAATAGTACAAGATCATAGTTAGTGCATGCTCATTTTGTCTCATTGGCTGAGAATGGAAGCATCCACACCCATGAAGTAGAACAGCACAATATTGATGCTGAGACAGGAACACTTCAAAGCTTTTTTTTTTAAATGCTGAGCAAAGAAGGAGAATGTTGTGATTGGGCCTTCCATTCAGCTGCCAGGATCACCTAGTGCTGAATCCAACCCTGAGGTTGTCCATGGCATAAGGACAGCATGGCTTGTCAAATCTTTACTGCATAACATGCCTGTATCTTGTTTTCTTGTAAATATATCCATCGTATTAGGTTAAGCTGGCATATACCTATTACCAGCAGTTCAAACTTCAAAACAACTACTAATTTGAATAAAGTAAACAGCCTAACATGAACTTGCATTGTTCTAGAAGGTAGTACAAATCCCCGTCTATAAGATGTTTAATTTTTTTCAGTGACTTGTTCATATAATTTGTATTTCCTTTCCAGAATTTAACAATTGTACCTTTTCCCCATCTGTAAGTGTTTATAGTATTATTCCTTTACTGTTTAGAAAAATTAATAAATGACTGATGTAAAGCATCACATAATGACATAATATCACCATAAAAATGACAGCTTCCATTACTACACTCAACAGAAATCGAGCCTAAAGCCTTTATTTTTCATAAGCATTGTAAGCATGGAGATTCTAAAATAAAACTAAAATGGAATAAACAAGTAAAAATGCCATTAATGTATAAATTAACACATTAATGATACCATTTAAAAACAGACACCAAACAATGCCTTGTTTTTAGACTTTCAGTATAACAGAAAATAGGTTGGCTGTGGATCCACAGATGCTCTATCAAATTTATCTGATTTAATGTAATGCATTCTAATGCAGCAGTCAACTTTCAGATCTCATTTTTGACGTTTTCTATTAACTGCAGGCAATAAAGACAGCAATAAGCATTATGTGAGTGTTAATATAAGCAGGATTATGACAGCTTTAGTTAGTAAACTTTCATCTAATCTTAAATTTGCCTAACTCAACAGATTTTCCAGAATACATTTATAGATACTATCAGTGCAATTTTAAAGATATGAAAAAGAAAAAAAAACTTTTGGGCTGATTTCAAATAGTTCCAGTTTGCATTAGTAGTACAGAGTGTATCTGTGCAGTACGTGTTTAGAAAATGGACGCTATATCACCAAAAGCCTAACATGAAGATAACATTTATTCCTATGTCAGTACAGCCTTTTTCTGATAAGCCATTACTTGTGATGTAATAATTTTGAAAAAAAAATGCCTCTGCCTATTTAGAATATGAACATATTTTACTTAAAAGAATAATAAAGTACTAATAATCTTCCTGTGAAAAATCATGCATCACAATTTACTGTTGTGGAACCAAACCTTTGAACATTTTCTCATCTGTCTCTAAATCATGAATCGTGTGGCTTTGTAGGCTAGTTATTAGGTGGTGAGCTTCATAAATTCAAACAATTTATAGCCATAATGCAAGGTTTATCCTGCTGAGTATGTAGCAAAACCCAATCCATCTCTTCTTAGAGCAAACATTTATGGCTGTGCTAAATTTTCTACTGCCCAGCTAAAGTAAAGTTCATAAAATGAATTGGCAAGTGTTATATTTCTATACACTGTGTTATTTGTCAAGTACTCATACATAAATCTAATCCAGTGCATTTGATAAAGAAATGTAAAGTAGTCATCATTTTGCTTGCTGGACATCATAAAACACCACATTATATTGTTATATTTTAGTTGTAAAATTGGATTTGTAAATATTGATTGTGTTGTTGAATGATATAGAGAGTCAGGAAGCATTGTAAATATATCTGCTTGGTTCATTTTGCCGAACCATTGCACTTAATATAAAAAATGTCTTTTTGTGCATTTTTGTGTACCTATATCAAAGCTAAGTCTTTTATTCCTTTCAGAAGATATGTTTAATGAAGTATTCTGAAATCTTGTATGTGTGTGTGTGTGTGTGTGTGTGTGTGTATATATATATATATATATGTGTGTGTGTGTGTGTGTGTGTGTGTGTGTGTGTGTGTGTGTGTGTGTGTATATATATATATATATATATATATATATATATATATATATATAGTCATCCTGCAGATTTTGTAAGGATATAGTGATAACTGAGCTTATTGATCATTATAATAAACAACTAGTAGCTCTTTATTTATGCAATTTGTTATCTGGCTAAGAACCACAGAACAATGAATACTGGTCAATATGGCTTTTATTCATATAAATAAGTATTTTAAGTAAACTCAGGAGTTTACTGTTCACTCAGTTGTTCAGTGCTGAATTATATAAGCAGTTTTTCTTAAATAAATATATTTATATCCAAAAAAAAAGGTATCTGACACTACTCGAGAATAAGGTTTATTTTTGAATAACACAATACTAAAGTAAGCACTTTCACATGTAACATGGACGTTTCATCAGACTTTAAAATCTGCAGCATCATTCATCACTTAAATAAAAAGTATCTAATTCAATTAAAATTATCCAGTCAACTGCTGAAAATAATTAACAATCCTAAATCATATAAGAACCTATTAATATGGGACCATCTCAGCATCTGTCTTTTCTGAGACTCATTTGGTCAAGGTTATATCAGCACAACCAGATATGGAGTTACCTTCCACATTGGCTGAGGTCATTTTGGATGTCAGAAAGAAAATTAAGGAGCCTTCATCAGCTGTATTGGACAAACAGTTTTTTTCTGCATTTCCCCCTGCCCATAAGAAATCACCTACAGAGAGATCTTAAAGCAGAGGCAGAAAAAGGAGGAAATCATTGGAAGAGAGGAAGGAACAGAGAACACAATCAAAGAAGATGTGGAATCCAGTAAGTCCGAGTTAGTATGGAATATCTCATGCTATGAGTTGAGTGAGACTGAAAGGACTTTATTACAGAAGGGATTGTCTTTTATTCCTTCAAAATGCATTGACATTGTTGATTATATTATTGACATTAAAATGTTCATTAGAAATGCGATGGTGAAGTTGATACATGGTGAGCAGCAAGGAAGTAGTGTTTTAAAAGCCTAGTACTTTTTCTCCCCAGTTGCATCCTTTATTAGAAGCTTTTGACAAGGCATGGGAGAAAGATTTTCTAAATCTTGTACAGAAAGAGCACAAAGGCAGATTGTTTTATAATTTGTTAGCAGATGAACAGGGCTTTATCAGATGTACAAAACAATACCATGATGATTATCAGACCTGCTGATAAAGGTGGAGCAGCGGTTATTATGGACAGTGTGAAATATGATAATAAAATGAGGGAAATGCTTGAGGATAATGAGACATATCTTAGTATAACTAATGAGCAATTAAATAGAATAATAAAGAATGTGTGTGCAGATTTGTATGATTACTTAATGAGTGGAGGATTGATCAAGATCTTTATAGATATTTTTTAGTTGAGATACCCTTGATTCCAGTATTCAGGGAATAGATCGACCCCCTAAGACCCATTGTTTCAAGTAAAGGATGGCTCACAGAGCCCCTTTCTATATTCATTAAAAACAAACTACATTCAATTGTTGATGCAACACAAACTGTTCTAAGAGATACTGAACATTTTCTCACTTCTATCTTTGAATATGTTTATTCTTAGAATTATGTTTCTCATGATATTTTACTTTTGATGTTACATCCTTATTCACTATGATCCCCAACGAAGATGATGATGAGCATGTCAGACATTTTTTATTGAGTAATGACATACCAAGGGATAAAGTTTTCTTATACTGTATGCTTTTGGATGTTATTTTGACTAATCATGGGCACTCAGTGTGCAAACTCATATGCCAATATTGTCATGGTTTATTGGGAAACCACCTTTGTCTTAAAGAATTATGGATATTCCTGTAATATACCATATTACAAGAGATTCCCTGACAATTTTTTTGTTGTGGGGTGACACTGAAATAGAACTTGAGGAATGTATTCATTATATTAACTCTATCACAGATTTCTTGAAATTTACAGGACAGTGGTCAAATGAAAGAATAGATTTTTTTAGACATAGTGATTTCCAAAAGTGGCAATTCAATAAAAACAGGTTTGTACAGGAAAGTTTGTAAGAAGATCAGTTTATTACATAGACAGAGCATGCATCCTCCATATATATATATATATATATATATATATATATATATATATATATAAATAAATATATATATATATATATATATATATATATATATATATATATATAAGAATCTGGTGAAAGGACAAGGTCTTAGGGTGTCTAGACTTACGAGTAGGGATAGTAGAAGTGAGATAGTCCTTAAGAAGTTAGAGAAGGAATTTTTAGACAGACAATAACAACAGAAAGAATGTGCCCTATTGACCGATGGGAGTTTTATGGATAAGAAAGATAGAAATCAACCTTATTTTAGAGATAGGAGAGCTAACTCTTTAGTCGTGACAAATAATAGAACTAAGCGTAATAACAAATGCAGAATAGTTTTTCCTTTTTCTTCCAATAATAGAGCAATTAAAGAAGCAATATGTAAGAATTGGAGCATTCTTATACTTTTTGAGAAAATGGTTAAGGTTATAGGTATTACTCCAGGCTTTGCCTAAAAGAACTGTAAAACATTGAAGCATTTGTTATGTTAAGAAACGGAAAAGACATCTAGTGCCAGGTCTCAAATTAGTGGAACTTTTGGTTGTAGGAGCTATAACTATTGCTCACATATGGCCAATAGCAATAAATTTGTTCATCTAGCAATAGAAAAGATATATGAGTTCACCCATTATACAGACTGTAAGACTAAAGATTTAGTATATTTAGCTTTTTGTTCTAAATGTCCATCATTCTATGTAGGTAAAACTAACCACTCCTTATGTGAGCAAGTTAGGGAACATATATATGCTATTAATCATGAAGATGAGAGTAATGCCCTAGCCAGACATGTTCATAACCATGACCTTACACATAAATTTTCTTTTTTAGTCCTGAAAATCACTAATAGAGTCTATAGACTAGGTGACTATAAGAACTTTACTGAGAAATCTGAAATGGGGTGGATCATAAGGGTACAAGCAGACAAGGCAGATGGCCTGAATGACAAAGTTTCTCTGAAATCTTTTTTGGTAAATCGACCTTTAAGACACTAGATTGTTAGACTTGGGCTAGATGTGATGACCATTATTGATCACATTTTTGCTCCACTGCTGTTTTGATGTCTCACATCATTGTCATTGCATTTTTGCATTGTTGTTTTATTTTTATTTTTGCTTTGCACATAACATGATATTTTATAACTCATTTGTTTTAAGATATATATATTATATATATTAATTAGATACTGAAAGTGTATAGTACAACTGTTGCCCTATTAGATGATAGGTATTAATGTATTTTAATATTTGTCTAATGTGGTGATGTTTAGATACTATAGATATCTTATAGTGTATGTTTTATACATTACATTAATGTTATGAATATTTTTAATGTTAGCTGCTGAGATGGTGACATATTAATAGGTTCGTATATGACTTAAGATTGTTAATTATTTTCAGCAGTTGATTGGCTAATTGTAATTGAATTATTAAGTACTTTTTAATTAAGTGATGGATGATGCTGCAGATTTTAAAGTCTGATGAAATGTCCATGTTACATGTAAAAGTGCTTTAGTATTGTGTTGTTCAGAAATAAACCTTATTCTCGAGCAGTGTCAGATACCTTTTTTCTGGATATACATATGTTTTAATTTTTGGGGAAAAGGTACTTTATTCTTAGACCAGTCTTACATTGGACCATTTCTTAAATAAATGTGTGTCTTTTAATTACAATAACAAAGGAAGAAAAAGTTATGTTGAATTGAGAAATAGGGGAGATGGAAGAACATGAATGGAATTTTATGAAAGAAATCTTCAGTTTGTTGAAATCTTAATAACATAGAAATAGGCTTAACAGAATTCAGTCCAAGTTCCGTACCATTAATAAAACACCTGTCAAACCAGCTATTTAGGCAACCTCGTGAATCACAATAACAAAGATGACAATGAAAGAGAAACCTGACCTTTCATAACCTGCATGATTTCATATAATTACATCTACATATCTTATTACTGCTTTATAGAGTGAAGTTTGGCCTAGATAAAAAAATGTAACCACATTGACTGTTGCAATGACAGAATAGTTAGATTAGCTTTTTTGTTGATAAAAGAAGATAGAATGCATTTAAGATAACCAGCTGACATTGCCAATACATTTGTAAGTTATTGTACAAAAGTTTTTTTCTTCTAATACTGTGGGTAATAATTAGATGTTTATGTCAGTAAATGGCTGATGTGATCAGTGATCAGCTAGTAAGCTAGAATATAGAAGAGCCAGAAAAATGTGTGCGAGTGAGCAGCCAAAGCTGGGCCACCCATCTTGAATGAGAAAATGTGGCCAGTAACAGCAGTATTTATACTATGTGGGTTCTTGAGTATAAGGCATGTAGTCCTATGATCTGGGGATAGCTACCTGGTGCTGCAAGGAAGTAGAAATGCCATGTAGTCGTCCAAGCAGGATACAGATGTGTGCGCATGCAGGGAGAAGGCATAGCAAGCCTCATTATGGTGTAGGTATGCATGTCAGGTTCTGGGTATGATTTGCCACATAAATCTCAAAAAAGGGAAAAAAAAAGCTTCTTCTGTGGCTAATGGCTGCCAGTAGCTTGTCACTTCCTGAAGCCTGGACCATGAGGCAAATCTCCCTTGTGGAAGGAGGAGACCATGAAATAGGTCAATGTAGATATATGGTTATAAAAAGAGCAATTTACACTGACTGTTTCATTTCTGATGAAGTCTGCAGTCTAGATGAAAATGCTGCTTTTAACTGTAAACCGTTAATGTAGGAGACGAGCTTGTGTTGCTGTTGGTGAATAAATTAAATTAAATGTACAACTACTTGTGTTCCGACTCCTTGACTATTCTAGTACACTCATCTTTGGTTTATTTTTATAATGTGGGAAGTATGAAAGGCTTATCTTTTGGACTTTTGAAGGTTAATGTGGAGTGTTAACATCTATGAGAATGGGAGAAATTATTTGAACCACAGGGCTGCAACAAAGGTATAATTGTCAAGAAAATGGTGGGAAGAAAATATAATTAAATGAAAGTATTTTGTATATAAAACAATTTGACACTCTAAGTACTGAAATGAGACATAGAAACAAATACAGATGAATGACCAGATAATATAATTAAAAGTGCAACTAAAGAATATCCTACTTAATAATTCAGTGCCGTCTTCAGTTTGTAATGTATCACATTTGGAAAAAATAGCAGACATCAAAATACAATGAGATTAAGGTGTCCTGAATCCAACAAGCTGCTTATCAGTTGCTCTGTTGAAAGATACAGTCAAGATATTAGAAACTGTAGTGACCAACTGGTTAATGAATGTATAAGGTAGTTTAGACATGTTATAGATGAATATGAGCAGCTAAACTTTGTAGCCTACATTTATGGATAAGGCAATTGTTTCATTGTAAAAAAGTATAAAATGTATATGATCCACATGTACATTATTTAACCTTTTGAGTTTTAAAGTCATAGGAAGGTTTTAGTAAAGCCATCTATAGCACATAATATACCTGATTTAACTTATTATATTTCAATATGCTTAGAGAGTAATGCTCTATAAAGATTGGCACCAGCATGAATGCTATTTAAGATTTTTTTTATTTACACTTTTATTATTTTACACTTTGTTGACTGGGTGGGTCCCATTAGACTAATAGTGTCTATTCAAAGAGACCTGAAGTGGTATTCATAATAAGTAGGGGAAATTTGTCCAGGACTCCAGTGAACTTCCCCTAGTCTTTTTTTGATAAGTGCCATGGGATCTTTTACATCCACTTGAGCTACAACAGCCCAGGTAGATGGGAAATCAGTTTAATGTCTCATCTGAAGGACAGCACACTCAGGAGAGCACCAGCCCCTTATACTGCATCGCTTTGCTAGCACTGGAGAATTAATTCAACTGTATGGAGTGGATATAGAACTCACATCTTTCTGTACCTAGGGCAAGTGAATTATCTGAGGAGCTGCTGTTGCAGAGACATGCTTCTGGTTGGATCATTTCTACAGACATGATTTCCTATTGGCTAGTGTTATTTTTATGCAAAATTCACTGCCATGTCAAGTAAGAAGAAGTCAGCAACTAGTAAAGATCAAAACATCATTTAATAATTTTGACGCAAAAAAAAGCAGACAGGGTTAGATGAATGTATTATGGAAATTTACCACAGAGGACACATCAGAGATGGCAGAAAAAAATTCTGCAATATGACGCTAGTTATTACAATATCAGGGGAAGGAGAACATGCTGGGGTTATATTGTTGGTGATTGGAGATTTTCACAGTAATATAAAGATGATACACAGATCAGGACAAGTTCAAACAGGCAGAGTCTAGTTTATTAGGTTATCTACTCTTATGTGAGTCAGGTGGCACAATGTACTTTCTACAGTGAAAAGAAGGGTGCACAAAGCAGCTCTGTGACACATTTATATCAGGCTGTGCACTAACTGTCATTGCCCCTAAAAGGGCATTTATGTACATGTAATGATGGCAACAGTTTACAGCATATAATAGTACAGTCCAGTTAACTCAGTATTCAGGGGGGTGGGGGTGGCATTGATATGTATATGTCAAACAAAAGGGTGGTATTGTATGTCCTTGATGCTGTCAGTGCAGAAAGAACACTTGAGAAGGCATTGATCAAATTGTATAGGTGCAGACTTATTAACTGGTTTTGAGGGAGCAAACCAGTAATGACAGCACAGGTTACACTGAATCAGCATTGTGCATTATACATCTGAAAAGTGCGAAGTATATGTTTGGGTGATGAAATACGCTCAATAATCATATCAAAACAAGAATGTGCAGCCTACATACATGTAGCATATAAGGTACATGATAGAGTAGCAAAAGAATGGGTAAGGCCAGAGAGCAGATGACCACCATGCATCCTGTAATTCATTCCCATCTAGAATTTTGGATACTTCCAAAGGCCCTTGCCTCTCCAATAGTGCCTTTTTTAGGCAATGTCAAAACAAAATTTTTCCAATGTAACAAAATCTAATTGAGACAAACTCAGGGTCATGCTGCTAAATACTAAGGGTTTAAACATGAAACTGCACTCCCTGGAAGGACTCCACACCTTGGAGGATGCTGACATCTGTGCAGTTACTGACACATGGTTCAAGGCCACTGAGAGCACCTGGGCCGTGCAAGACTACAATGCCTTCCACACTTCCAGACCTTAAAATGAGCACAATGAACCAAAGGTGGAGATGTATCTATCTTCATTAAAGCCAAGTACACTTTGAGACTGGTCAAACAGCATGATTCTTTCAAACTTCTCCATGTCCAATTAACTATTGGGAATGTACCATACCACATCATTGTTAGCTATAGATTCCCCACCATGAACCAGGATAAGCAGAATGCCTCCCTTGATTTACTAGAATTCCTCACCATACAGCCCAACACCTTAGTCATTGGAGATTTCAACTATCCTTCCATAGACTGGGGGACATCCATGAGCCAAAACATGCTTGCCCAGAGGTTCCTGGACTGCGTTAATACAAGTACTCTGAAACAGATAGTCTGCATCCCAACTAGGGGCTCTAATGTTCTGGACATAGTACTCACCAACATGGGGGGGTCACTGTTCTTCCCCATGTGTGATGCCCTGCCTGGTTAGGCCAGGTCACAAATCAGTCTAGAGTGAAGTAACTACTGGAACTGATACCCTCACAGAAACAAATATAATGACAAAACTTCACCAAAGCTAACTACAGCATACTAAGTGATGGTATAGCAAGCTTCATACCACCCACAATAGCAGATACCAAGATCACTATGCAGAAGTGTAAGAAATGCCATGTACATACACTGAATCAGCTGCATAAACTCTGCTGTCTCCGACTGGATCAAGGGAGGTAGAAACGGTTGTTCAAAAGCAAGAGGGGTATCACTCTGCAGAGTAAGAGTTCCTTTCTAAGCCTAAATAGAAAAAACAGAAATCTTGTAAAGTCTTCTAAAACAAATTACAAAACAACAATTGCATCCCTAGCCAAGGATAATCATAAGGCATTCTTTAACTATGTTCAAAGTCTAAAAGGGAATGCCCAGTTATGTGCTGAACTGGCTGTAGATGGGATCACTTATACTACACTGGAAGATATCATCAACCTGCTAGCTGACAGATTCAGTGAAAATTTCACCCCCTACCCCATCTACCATATCCCAAAGCATACCTGACACCAGTCTTCTGCCTAGTATCCCTAGAGACCTGACACCAGTCTTTTGGCTAGTATCCCTAGAAGGCAGGTAATCTTTGCACTCACCAAGGCCAAAAACACAGCCTCAGTGGGATCAGATAATATCCCTGGTTGTTTACTAAACAAACTAAAACAAGACCTAGTGGATCCACTTGGCATTCTCTTTAATCATAGCTTGAGAACTGGCTATGTTCCTGCAGAATGTAGAACGGTAACAGTAATCCCCTTTCACAAAATGGAGCCATCAACTGACCCTGAGAACAACAGACCCATAAGTCTAACTAGCTTCATCTGCAAGGCCATGTAAGCAATTATCATGAACCTTACCAACAAGGACTTAGGTGACCTACAAACACTGGACCCAACCCAGTTTGGCTTCATTAAGGTTAGATCATGCTTATTACACCTGGTAGGCTTCTTTGAGAATGTCACCAAAGCCATGGACTAAGGTAAGACAGAGCACTCAGCCTATCTCAACCTTGCTAAGGTTTTTGACACAATTCCCCACTCTGGCATCATAGAGAAACTCTCCCAGATAGGGACTAACCTTTAGGTTACTAGATGGGTAGCCAATCAGCTCACTGACAGAACACACTCTGTCAAAATTGGTGACTCCACCACAAGCAGTAGACCCATCACCAGTGGAATACCACAGGTGTCTGTGCTGGGCCCCTTGCTGTTTGGCATCTATTTCTAGGCTAAAGAAGATGACCATTGGCTCACCAAGTTCACTGCTGATTGCAAACTGGGACAAATCACTGAGTCCCCCAGTGATGGCCGCATATTACAAGAAGGGCTATCACAAATAAAGTATTGGTGTCAAAGCCATGGTCTAAAACTAAATGCAAAAAAAATGCATTATTATTCCCTGTGGCAAAATGGAATTCCCTACAAATTACAATATTGACAGCACCCCCAAAGAATTCCAACCCAATGATGCAAGACTTTGGAACACAGGTTGATGGCAATCTGAAATTTGACTACCAAGTTTCTACAGTGGTAAGGAAAGCTTTCTATATAGCACACCTCATATGCAAGGGCATAACATCCAGGTCAAGGGATGTTATTACTCCATGGTACTTGACTCTCATCAGACTACTAATAGAGTATAATGCACCCTTTTGCATGTATCTCACCAGACACCTGCAGGGGCTGACAGACCTCAGAGGTTTCTCACAAAAAAAAATACAGGGAATCCAAACCATGACCTATATGCACAGGCTGAAAGCCCTGTCACTTTACTCTTAACTTAAAGGCTGCTGAGAGTGACTTGTACCTGGCCTATAGGGCAATCTCCAACCCTGCCATAATGGAAATGCTACACATCAGGAAGTCAAATCGCTTAAGAGTCACTTACTCTAGGGTTTTCAACCTAGGCTGTGACATTAACAGATCATGCTGGAGAGACAGATATGTCTTCCAGAGACTGCTGCTTCTCTGGAATAGACTCCCTGTTCACGTAAAACAGAGTTCCATACTGACCCTCTTCAAATGCAACCTAAATAGTTGGATGGGAGACTGCAAATTCACCCCTGAGGTGGCACCCATGCCCCTCATGGACAGGGATAGCTGATGTTGATCACAAACCTGCTCTGTTCATAAATTCATTCTGTGAACTACCGAAAAAAGAACAAATGGGGAAACTTGGGATTAACATGGCTATGCTTGTAAAGGCTCTAGGGCTGTAGCCTAGTAACCTCCTATGAACCTATAAATGCACAGGATGATGGAAGTGTTGTAGTACTTACCCAGAAATTGATGTATGGATGCAGTATGAAAGAAACACATGTACTTAGAATGAAACAATGAAGAAAAAAAAAAGAATACAGGGATGAAGAGATCATTAAGGAAAGGTCTATAATGCAGGGTGCTTTTTGCCCATTCTGACAAAGTGGATCTTGGCTGTTTTTTACTTTATTCACATAAGAACCTCATAGTGTTTGACTTATGATAGAGCTGTCTGGTGTGATTTTTCAGTTTCAATCTTTACCCCTATGTTACTGAAGAACATATTTTAAGTTTTGATCGGTATCATTTTTAGAAGTAATGGAATATGTATGTTTTCTCTTTGCTGTTGGGTATACTTCCTAAGAACAGGAAATAAGCTACAATTGCAAAGGTTTTAGTTTATGTCAACCAGGGGTTATATACTGAGAAATAAACTGTTGAGTGCATGGCTATCATTATGTAACTTGCTCCTGTACACAAAGAAGTAAGCACAAGTTGTACTAATTCAGTTAAAAGTAGCACACATTGTCTTGTTGCATTAAGAATATTAGATATTCAATTAATTTTGGGATATGATCTCTTATCTTTGGTTGCATTAACTTGATTTCCCCTTCAGATGTTGCCTGTAGGGCATTTATATTATGTGACTGAACAGTGAAATGTTCAAACGTGTAATAATCGACCCCTTAATGTCGAAACGCCGTAATGTCGAATAGCAAACAAAAAACATAACAACACCCAAACAAACCATAAAAACACTCTGAGCAGGGTTGCAATCCCCTCTAACCTCCACACCCCCGCTACTTAAATATACCAACTCCAAGATCGCACTAACAGTGCAGACAATGGAAAATGTCCATGTCCGCACTGTACAAAGATCTCCATTGAGCTGTTTGACATTCCGATGGTTTGACATTTACGGTCGATTATTACGTGTTCCAACATTTCACTGTTCGAACACGTAATATAGATTTGTCTGCAGTATTGTACATTTAGCCACATATTTATGTAAAGTATATTTGTTTTTAATATAATCAACAGAATGTAGCTTTTCATCTTTCATTAACTGAAATCAATATAATATATTTTTTCTCTGTAAATGTGATCATTGTTTCTAATTTAAGGTGGATATGTTATTTTGGGTATGTGACATAGGCAACATAAGGAAGATCCATGCTTTATATGCCAGGTTTCTATATATAAATTTTTTAGAAGTGCTTAATATAGTAGAACTGAAATAGGAGTCACTTGTTTGGTAACTTTTTTTCTGTAAGGTAATCATTTAATAACAAATGTATACTGTTATATAGTATGAGATAATTACTAGAATATCTGTTATGTTTAGAGCTTGTAAAATGATTTCCTAAAAACACTTTCCACCTAGCTGTGTAAGTGTTATTAATCCAAAGATATATTGGGGGTAATTAAATAAAGCCTACACACACTTTTTTTCCATGTAGGCATCGTGGCACACTGCTTACATGAAAGTAAGCAGGTTTGATATCCAGTAAACAGAGCTGGGTGGTGCGCATGCACACACCAATGCGGAAGTATCTGTGGCATGCAAATCACTTCAAAAGCAGGTGAACTGCATGCAAATGAGGGAGGATAAGCAGTCCTGCAGACCCCAGGTTGGTGTTCATAGTGTACATGGAAAAATTCCATGTACAGGAATTTAAACAGAGGCTGCAAAAGTGTAATTCAATGGACAGAAATAAGACAGCAGACACAGATATGTGCAGAATTATCCACCGGATGTCCAAAACCACATGGGAAATACTTTCAAATAATAATTTTTTTTAATGATCTGTGTATGTTATTGCAGCACGCCACAATGCACAAACATGCTGTTATAAAAAATAAAAAAATAGATTGTAAAAAAACAAATTTAGTAATATGTGACAGTAATGTATTATAGGACCCTGCGTGGAGTATCTACAAGGATGTAATGGTGCTGTTGCCAAAGATGCAGGGTCTGGAATCGTGTAGTTTCCAGATTGTGTGCACGGAACCCTATGCAAATAAGATGGGGTTACCTAATAGTATAAATGGGTGTCCGTAGCCACAGATCCCATTGACGTAGGTATAGAACTGTGTTGTGTATGTCCAGAGAAGAGGTAGATGGCATCAAGAGTGGGATGTGTCTGAGGAGGTTTAAAATCATTGGAGCTCAGCAGCGCCTGTTTATGCCACTTGGCTACTATGCTTTGTTTACCTTTAGGGCTTGTGCTTCAACGTGGTTGTGCGGCGTGCCGCCATGCTGAGCGTGACCTTTCAGGGGTGTGTGTGCAGTGACTGCTGAGCATTGTTTACTTTCGCAGCACTTGTTTGCATGGTGTGCTGCTGTGCTCAGCAGGAGGGCATATACACTGGCTGCTAAGATTTGTTTATATTCAGGGCATGTGTTTGCATGGTGTGCTGCAGTGCTGAGTGAGGAAAGTTGTCCAAAAATAAAAAATTGGCTGAGAAAGCCAGTGGTATATTAATTACTGATGACCCCTGTTTCAATTAAACTAGGGCCATTAACAGTCTTTAATGAGGTTTGTGGCAGATGGAATGCACTATAGGCAGCTAATCACACAGGATGCACCTATAGCAGAGCACTATAAAGGTTGTATATACCCTACAATCTGATTTCACCCCCACACTCTGCACCTGTGGAGCACAGACTTGGGATTTTTAACTGAATGAATGTTAGTGGCTGCTGCAGGTCTGCTAAATCTGTATGTGCTAGATGCTGAGGTCAATGCTGCTGCTGCTGTGTCTAACAGTAGGCCTAGACTGAGAAGACGAAGAGTGTTCAGGCCCCGGGTAACCTTCCAGGGGCTAGATGAGCTAGAGACTGTAGAAAGTTACAGAGTAGACAGGGACATGCTTCAAGAACTCACTGAGCTCTGCTGTCCTCAACTCAGACCCAGAGCCTACAGAGGGGAACCCATCCCAGTGGAAACAAAGGTATGTGTAGGTCTTAGGATACTAGCTACAGATAATTTCCAAAGTCCAACTGGGGATATGATGGGGGTCTTGCAGGCATCCGTATCCAGGGTACTCCACTAGTTCCTGGATGCTATGCTACCACATGCCAGTGAGCACATTTATTTTCCCCGCACCTCTGAGGGAAGGATCAGTAGTATGCAACACTTCTACCATGTAGCACACTTCCCTGAGTTACTGGGTGCCATAGATTGCACTCATTTACACATGGAGGCGCCACCCAGTGAGGAGGATAGAATCTACATCAACCGCAAGAGTTATCACTCCATCAACTACCAGGTCATGTGCAAGTGTGTTGGCAGCCCTGGCAGTTATCCCGACTCCCATATCTGGCATGTATCGTAGGTGTATAACAGAAAACGTCCAACTCCAAGAACATCAATACTTTATTACAACAAAGTTTTCAGATATAAATCCTTCTTCAGTGCAATATACAGTCTGTAACATTCTTTCAGTTTTTGTAAAACAAGATTAAAATCATGTGAGCATGGCCAGCTAATCACATAATTTTTCCTTAGAAAGTACTCAGACATATATAGTTCTAGTATGTATTTATAAATTGAGTTGAAAGTATGTCTGAGTACTTTTTAAGGAAACTTTTTAAGGAACTGCTATATCTTTAAGCTAAATGTTAATTGAATTATTGTAGAAATGATGTGATTAGCTGGCCATGCTCACATGATTTTACTCTTGTTTTACAAAAACTGAAAGAATGTTACAAATTGTATATTGCACTGAAGAAGGATTTATATCCAAAAGCTTTGCTGTAATAAAGTATTGACATTCTTGTTGTTGGAATTTTTGTTATTCAGCTTTTATTTTCTAACTTCTGGTTTATCACTACATCAGCCTTTGGTCTTCTGCATCATAGCTGTACCAGATGTTTGCTAGGGGGAACATCCCACATGGCCATTTACTGGGGGATGCTGGCTATGCACTGGCACTGTGGCTGATAACTCCCATCAGAAATACACACTCACCCATGGAAGAATGCAATAATGAGGTACACGCCCAAACTAGGAACATCATAGAGCATGTGTTTGGGCATCTAAAGTCACGGTTCTGGTGCCTTGATATATCTGGTGGAGCCCTGCAGTACTCTCCAGCCACATGTGCACAGATGTTCCCAGTATGTGCCATGCTACACAATATGAAACAGCTGCAGCAGGATCAGCAAAGGGAAGGGATACACAGCCCCCCCCTACCAGTACCTAGGCACCACAGCAACACCCACAGGGGGGACTCGGAGGAGGGAACCCCTGAGGATGTCCCTGTAGGCAGACATAGACATGCCCAGTATGCTCTGACCTTGGCCAAAAGACAACGCATAGCACATGCACTGACAACCTAGGGCTCTAGGGACTGACACCTTGCTCCGACTCACCCACGTATAGTAAAACTGATGCCAGACAATCCACAGACTGCCATACCCCTCAATCTGTTATTACAAGAAAGCTGGACAAAGTCAGAGAGAATGGGGGAAGACAAATGGTCAAAACTACAAACATACATTACACATGCTCTGATGAACCTAGGTTAGGTACAGGTATTGTCTGTGTACTGCATGCATCAGACAGAGTCAACCCTGAACTACAGCTCTGTCAACTGCTGCATTCACAAGGTAAGTCATTCATCTACATACCACTTGTAAGGAGTACTATAATATGCTATCATATATATGGACCTGCTGCATGTATGCAAGGGAATATAGTGGGCTATTTGGAGAGATGTAACATCCACATGGGACTACACATACCCAGTCCAATGGTATGTGTTCTGTAATATTCACTAGGCCTCATGGTTGGAATATTCACTACAGCAGTCAAGGAGATGTTAACTGGTGAGGTCACATGATATCTGCACTACTGTCTATGCCAATAGATCATGCACTGTTTTTCCCCAACCACAACACATTAGTGTTCCCATACAACTGCTGTAACTGTATGCCTGAAATGATATATCAGCAGACCAGCCAATTCCAGGGCTGTGACATAGAACATGGCCACATGTTGTATGCCCCATGTAATGCAGGGCTGACAATGCATGTCTGTATACTGTTGATTGTGTGAGGAATGACACCTCTCTGTCTGGTAGCTGGTGTGCATCACTGGGCTAGGGACGTTAGCATGGGTGATGATGTTAATGGTTTGAATCTGGCAGCATCCACATATTTTGCATGTCTGGTACTTGTATGGTGGTATTCCCACAGACTGTCATACCCCTCAATCTGTTATTACAAGAAAGCTGGACAAAGTCAGAGAGATTGGGGGAAGACAAATGGTCAAAACTACAAACAGACATTACACATGCTCTGATGAACCTAGACGGTGACTAGTATAACAGCAGGTTGCAACAGAACAGAATAGCTGCAGGATGTAAAGGCCATTACTTAAATGTGTTCATTAGTTAGCACAATTCAGTGATTGCATTATACAATATTATACTGGAACACTACAAATGTATGAGGACCAGACCACACATATGGGGTGATATGCTGGACATTCTGCAAAAGCCTGTACAGTGAGATGTATGCAGACTGTCACCCTGTGTGTGGTGTTAACAGTATGTACCACAGTCATATATTAAGTACAGCACACAGCCATGGAATAGCTTGGACAATTTCACTAAAGGTGGAGGAGTGTCCATATTCACCAAGGATATTCACACCACTAGGCTAGTTGCCCAACACAATGCATCTGAAATTCTCCAGATGAAACTAATACTAGGTAAGACTGCAATCCAAATTGTAGCTTGCTATAGATCCCCCACCATGCCCCAAGATTCTCACTACACCTTTCTAAACATACTGGAAAAAATTAAGATACAACAAAACACCCTAAGACTGGGTGATTTCAACTACCCTGCCATTAACTGGGAAAACTACTCATGTACCAACACCTTTGCCCAACAGTTCTTGGAATTCATAAATTCCAATGCCCTAAATCAACTAATCCATAGTTCCACCAGGGGTTCCAGTATCCTAGACCTGGTCATTACCAACATGGGAAATCGATGCTCCACACCTATGGTCACCCCCTCGTTGGTCAGGTCTGACCATAAGCTAATCACCCTTGACATCCACATCCCTCCCCCACCCCCCAGTAAGGAAACTGCCGTAAAAAACTTCTCCAAAACCACCTTCATGCTACTCAAATCAGAAGTGACCAACTTCATGACACCCATGCAGACAGGAACTGAAAGTTCGATTGCTGAATCCTACACTAAGGCACTGTACAAGCACATCCACTCATGCATGAATCGTGCCATCCCTAATAGAACCAAGGCACTCTCCTCCAAAAAAAGGAAGCCAATCTGGTGGTCCCCTGCCATAAACAGACTTTACAACAAAAGGAATGAACTGTTGTGGAAAAGAGGAAAACCCTAGGATGTAAAAAACTCCTTTACCAGCCTCAGTAAGAAGCTGAGATCCCTCATAAAATCCTCCAAAGCTAGTTATGAAAATAAAATTGCCAGAGATTCCAAAGACAACCACAAGGCATTCTATAGCTATGTCAAGAATCTAAATGGCAATGGTCAGATCTGCTCTGAGCTACAACAGAATGGCATTAAATATACTTATCCCAAGGATATTGCCAATATCATGGCAGATCGATTCAGTGCCAACTTCACCCCCCTTCTCACCCCCTAAAGAGCCCATCTCAATACCGAAACATTGCCAAATTCTGGTAATAACGGCCACACAGGTACAAACTGCACTCTCCAAAGCTAAGAATAAGGTATCCATGGGACCAGACGACATCCCGGGCTGTGTACTACATGAACTACAAAATGAACTGGCACATCACCTAAGTGTCATGTTTAATCATAGCCTTACCTCAGGCTTCATGCCCACTGAGTGATGCACAGCTACAGTTATCCCACTCCACAAGGGGGCTTCAACTTGGATCCTGGGAACTACTTCCCCATCAGTCTGACAAGCCTAATCTGCAAGGCCATGGAACGTATTATCATGGAACTTATAAACAAAGACATTGGCAATCTTCAAACACTGGACCCCACCCAGTTTGGGATCATGAAGGGCCAATCTTGTCTCCTGAACCTGATTGCTTCGAATCAGTCTCCAGAGCTGTGGAAGAGGGTAAGGCAGTCCACACAGCCTATCTGAAGCTTGCCAAGGCCTTCGACACCATCCCCCACTTTGGAATCATAGATAAACTTACTAAGCTGGGCATTAATCCCTACGTCACTCGATGGGTTGCCAACTGGCTTACTGATAGAACCCACACTATAACAGTAGCCAACTCTAAATCTATCTCCAGGCAAGTCAGGGTTCAGTCCTGGGATCGCTCTTGTTTGGCATCTACTTCTCTGAAGTACAGGCCCACACTAAGGGATTCTGGTTAACAAAGTTTGCAGACAACTGCAAACCGGGAGCAATTATTGAATCCCCAAATGATGTGGATATTCTACAAAAGGGCCTTACAGAAACAGATGCTTGGTGCCAGAGCCATGGGCTCGAGCTCAATGCCAAGAAAATATATAGTTATCCCGTTTGGGAAAAAAACACATACCCGTGAATTACCACATAGGTGGCTGTACTCTAAACATCAAAAGTGTGATAAGAGACATAGGGAAACAAGTGGACAATGGCCTCAACTTTGATAACCACATCACCACAACATTCAGAAAATCCTTCTATGTGGCACACCATCACTAAGGGCTTTTCATCCAGAAAAAAGGAGGTCATTGTCCCACTGTACTCATCCGTCATTAGACCCATTATAGAATACAACACCCCGTTTGGTATGTGCCTCTTAAGACATCTGCAATAACTGGAAAGGCCACAGAAATACCTCACTAAAAGAAGCACAGGCCTAAAGCAGATGCCCTATGCTGACCATCTAAAAAAACTCCAGCTATACTCTGTCGCATATTGTCTACTCAGAGGCGATTTCTGCTTAACATACAAGGCCATGTGAAACCCAGAGCTGTTGGACATGCTACACTTAAATAAATCCAATCCCTCAGAGCCACACACTCCAGTGATCTAAATCTTGTCATCACAATAAACAAAACATGCTGGAGGGATAGGTTCCTGACCCAGAGACTCCACAGACTCTGGAATAGACTGCTCATACATGTCAAGCAGAGCTCCTATTTGGTCTTCTTCAAAGGGAACCTTGACGATTGGATGGGAGATAGGAAATTCACCCCGGGGATCACATCAGTCGCCCTGCTAGACAGGGGTCCAGGGAAGTAAATATTGTGGGAAGAAATAGTCAGGGAATTGTTATGGCTAGGCTTGTATAGGCCCTAGGGCCGATAGCCTAGTACCAACCTATGAACCTATGAACATATAACTGCTGTACTGGGGAAACAAGTGCAGCAGCCAAAGTCTACAGCACACAAAATCCCAGACCAAAGTACAGTTAGCTTTGTCCCGGAGTCATCTTCTAAGTACTGACAGTCCCACTGGGCATGCTCCTACTCTTAGCTAACTGCAGAGCAAGTCTATTGCCTCTTCCTCACAAAGACCTGCTATGTGGAAATACATTGTACATATTTGTCTGTATACATATCTGGCTGTCCCTATCCCCCTCACACCTGATTAGTGTATCTATCAGTATGTATCACATATACACATTTATTTATTTAATATTTCTTTACCAGGAAAGTCCGACTTGGAAAGAAGCTAATTCTCAGTGGAGCCCCAGGGAGAAACTCTCCAGATGCATGTCTTTGTAACATGGGAGGAAACCACAGTACATGGAGAAACCCCACACAAACGTAGGGAGGGCATGCAGACTCCACATAGAAGGAACTCCAGCTGAGAAGTGAACTGGAAAATCTCTTGCTGTGAGGCGACAACATTACCTCTGCACCACTGCACCATCCATGATACCAATATATATACAGCTATATAAATTACAATGATACATATAGTCTCCACATATATCTACCTAATACATATACATATACACACACAGCAACATTTACAGAGACATCCTTGTTATACACACACATATATAAATACACACACACACACACACACACACACACGCGCGCGCGCGCACATGCACACGCACACGCACACGCACACACACATACACACACACACATACACAGATATATATATATATATATATATATATATATATATTACAGACATAGATATATAGATATAAATAAATAGATATATGTGGGGATGTAAGAATGTCCCACATACCCTAAGAATGCTGAGGTTGTCCGCACTTACACATCACAACAGTTGTCTGAAGGAACCAGAACAAGACTGCAACAGTATATAATCCACTCACCCATAGGCCCCTGTGCCTGCAAAATGTCACTTTGTTGACAGACATAGGTGAGCAGGTGTTGTAATGTACAATAGTGCCAACGCATGCCTTGGACAGGCCACATTGCCCCTGGCCACATGTTTGCCTATCTAACTGCAAACCAACCACATATGGCCATAATGGTAACTGTCAAAACATATTAACAGATATCCCACTCCTAGGACACTAGATACAATAACATCACCAAGCAATAGCACTCTGCAGGCTACACATGCTGTCCAACACAAGGCTACTTTGCATATTCCACAAGTACTGTGCCTGCAATGACATATATAACAGACGAAACCTGTGGAGCAAGATTTTATGGCCCTGTGACTGGCTGCTGACCTCCACATTGCTCTCCTCTTCAAGGCCTGCTGATGTCATCTACCTTAAGAGCACTGGCAGGAAATCTAATATCAGGTAAATTCCATGGAGCACTCAATAAGTATTGTGAGCTATAGGGTGCAATAGTAAATATGTAGGGGTTCTAATCTCACTTCAGCCAACTCTGTGTCTGTGTAACTATATCCCCTTGCACACAATGGACATGCCTACATGGGCTAACTGTGTGTATTGGTTATGCATTTTATGGTCCTGTGTCTAGCTGCTGTCCCTAAATTGCTCACCTCTACATAGTCATAACTGATGTTCACCACCTGTCTGACTTGGACACAGGATATTTGTAGATGTATCAACTCCATCACCACACCTTCTAGATTTGCATGTTCACAAAACCCCAGGTGACACATAGCAAGGGTAGCAGACCTTATCACAAAGTATGAATGCATGATTATGCTGACTGCACCCTTTGTCCCTGATATACTGTTCTACACATATGCACCTAGGGAGCTATGCATATATACTGCTGGACCTTGCTGATGTCATATTTCTGCTGTGCTGCCATGCTATCCTGTGCCACTGTATTGCTGCCATGTGTCCATGGTTTATCCTCTCAAACTCCTGGAACAGAAACCAACACAGGTCCATGACACACCTGTCATTCTGTAACACTACCACCAGTCCATCATCATGCAACAAAGATACACAAAGTATGATGTGTAGAAATGACACATACCAGCATACAGTACCTGGTATGGCCCACAAGTGGCATGTCAAAAGAATACTGCACTAAACAAGTACATGTCAAGTAATGTAGACACCCTGTGCATCAGACACATAGTAGCATTTCCCTGCATTGATGGAAAGGATGGCAGGGATGTGGCACGGGTATCATCACATGCCCAGGGTGTGTTGTGGGAGTGCTGGAGACTAAGCTATGCCAAACAGTTGAAAGCATGTGAGTCAGGGAGGGGTCAGGGTTAGATGGGCCATGAAGAATTGCATTGTGTGCCTGCTGGTGACCTGCATGTAACAGTGGTGTTTGTTTGCGTGTACACAGTCAAGCCCAGTGCTAGCCCTACAAGTGTCTAAGTTGGACAGCTGTTGACTATACATGGTAGAGTGGACAGTTCACCATCTCTGGCAAAGAACATGGGAACTGTTTCTGCCAGGAGTAGCACTAGCACCACCATGCCCAAGGTCAGATGTGGTGCTAGTACCTGACAGTGACTGCTGTCTGCTGGGGCTGGTCCCCCAAGGAAAAGCCCAGACCATGTTCTCATGGCCTGCCATATTGTGGTGTGGACAACACACTTCCCTCTGTAGCACTGGTAGTACTGCCACTACAGGAGCGTGGCTGTGCATGGCCATGTGGACACTCACAATATGGTGTTGCTGACCTACGTCCACTTGTCTGACACCCAACTCCAACCAGATGTTCCAGCAGAGACAATGTGCAGTCCAAGACAGGCACTGTCGCAGCCCACCGTCTGTGCACTGCATCAGTGAACCAATCCAAGACGTCCTTAATGTGGTGGTGGCAGTCACTGATGTCAGACTGTTCTGCATCTATAACCTTAAGCATCTGTCTGGTGTTGCTTTTAGAACATGCCTGTGTCTTCATGACAGCCTGAAACATGCGCCGAGTGACCCATGATGTGACACCTGAAACAGGTGGTGGATGGACAACAGTCCTCCTATGAGCACCCCTGTCAATCCACCTGTGTGGGACCTTGCCAGTTCTCTGGCTATGGCCACTATCTACACTCACTGATTCACTCATGCTATAGTTGCCACACTGTCCTGTTTGATGTCACCACCCTCTGACTGTCTAATATCTTTGACCTCTGGGGACTGGGTATGTGTGGGCTTACTGACTATGTGCAGTCACAATGGGGGCAGAAGATGGATGTCAACCTCTGGGACAGATTAAGCCCCCAATAACCCCAGCTATGCCTCACTATGGCCACCATCATCATCAGAATCCAATGAGACACTGACATCGGGTTATGAGAGGGACAGACTCCAACCCCCCCCCAGTCACCTGTGAAACCAAGACAAAAGCAGTATATTACTACCTGCACTTTTATGTAAGGTAATCCACAGAGACTCATACAAATGAGGATCCACAACTGCTTTTCCAGTCTCACATTTTCTTATCTCCACTCCGATGCACAACAGACAACCTTACAACAACATACACAGACAAGTAAAGCCCTTTATAACATGCACTTCAGCCACATCCAGTTAAAGTTGCCAGTACAATCTGCCTGTAAGGGATGCAATATGACACTATATGTGATAGACCTACACATAAAACCTAGTACACCTATCTTGAGAATGATATGCCAGTACTACTGTCACTGCCTCAGGTATGTACCATCTCCCTTTTCATTTGAACTCTGCAGGGGACCACGAGGAGCTATGCCAAGTTCTCTAATGCCAGAAAAGCCCGCCAAAGCGTGCTTTATAGCAGGGGGCTGGAAAAAACAGGAAATGACCCAAAATGGCCAACAAATTACAAGTTGCTGCTTCTAACCACTCCTCTGAGGACAAACAAGCAGCTCAGTACTCCCCACTCCCACTGGTGAGTAAAGAAACTACCTCTGGCTACACAAGAAAATGGAGGAACACAGAAACCAAATACAAAGCCCAGGGATCAGCAAAATCTGATCACTGGAACAACTAGCAAGTAAAGTTTAGGAAAGGAGAAATATTTTTTTGTTTTTTTTTTTGTTTTTTTTTCAAACAGACAGGAAAAATGCAGTAAATGCTTTGTTTTCGACTAAATTGCTATCAAAGGCTGGTACACTTGAGTGTATTAGCCTGTTTGTTACTTTTAAGCAATACTTTAGCCCACAAGTGCAATCAACAATATAAGCTCACAAACACAGGAAAATAAGGCACATCATACATGTTTACTAACAGATACCTATATGTGGCCCATAAATGATATATCTGCATCAGTGCTGTATGATATACATGCATGCATGTACATGAAGTACTGCCATATATATGTGAAGCATGCACAATCATGTATGTGTGGAACTGACAGACAATTGTTTAACTGGGATACACAGGTGGATGCAAAGTACAGCATGTGTCTCACACATAGCTGCCATGAAAGGCAAACAATGATATCAGGTTATGGACAGTGGCATCATGGTTGGAACAATGGCATGTGCAAGCATAATATGTGAGCCCCATTGTCTAATGGTACTGAGGTGCAGGTGTCAAGATGACCTCGCCCGCTTGCGTTAGTAGTCATTATTAGCAGGACTGTTCTACTAAGTATATCTCACATTGGTCATCTACACAATGTCTGCTGCTGTCCATCACCTTAGATGTAGGATTTGATACCAAGCACAATACTGCCACTCACAATGATGGCATGGTACGTGTGGCAACTGCTTGACCAAAACAATGAGCCAATGTCTTGCTGTAATTATGAGGTTGCCCAGTGACTGTCATTCCGGGATGACATGACTGAAAGAAGACAAGCCTTTGCCACATATCACATGCAGCCATCTTTCAAGGGAGTGTGGATAATATCTAGGTTGCATTTACCCATATAGTGCCATTCCAACGCAAATGTCCTAAACACAGAAGTAACACCCTGACACCTACAAGACAATTGCATTGGATGCTTATGCTAACCAGTGCTAGATGTGTGGCTTTCATAATCCACTTGCTCAATGTGGAACCTACAATGGGGAATACTGACATATGTGCAGTGAGGAACACCTGGCTGAGGTTCTGTAGTACACAATAGCACTACCACCATATAACTCAGATCCAAACATGTGGGCCATAACACTGGTATGGACCACTCCAGGTGGTGGTGCCCCCATATTCATAAAGGCTACTCACAAGTAAAGACCACTACTTCAACATAATTCATCACAGATGAGTCAGGTACAGGTGACACTGGCAAAAGCTGCATTCTAGCTTGTATCCTCATATACATCCCCCACCCTGTCCTCAGGCTACCAATACATATCCATAAATGTGATATGAAATATTATGGTACAACAGCAAATAACCTTTGACTGGTGGACTGTACCTAGCACTACATCAACTGTGCAAAGTACCCATGTACTGACACAGCTGCATAAGGTATTACGCAATTCAACAATACCACTGTTTTTAACCAGGTCAGTTGTACACATACCAGGGTTCCTTGGATGTTGTCAGCAGTAACACAGTTGACTGTTGCTATACACCAGTAAGCAACACCCTCATGGTCGGATATGACCTAGATGTACCTGCCCTGGATATGTACATCCCACACTCATTCACCATACATGAAAATACTATAGCTGTCATTGTCCTTTGTACATACGGGTGGCTACCTTCATTACACACATGCACATGGAAGATAGGTCCATGGCTGCTGAATGCTAACAGCACATAAGGTTTGGTATCTATGTTGACAGAGGTAATAATCCCTCTCTACTGGTCACCCATGACACCTATCATATCATACAGCAATCCATGTGGCATGTATGTCATTAGACATGTCCACCAAAAACAATGCCTACAAACATATCCAAATAACAGGACTGTAGGCCTTACACACATGACCTGTATTGACAGACATAGGGAAATACAGCTATGCTCTGTATGTTCCTGAGTAGTTACAGGTGATATATCCATGACATGTACAGCCATGTGTGACCCACAGCTCCTGCATATACCCCATGTCAACAATTAGAAGCCATGCATGCTGTCTGGACATGAACCTTATTACCACAATAGCCACAACGTGCTGGGGTGAGATGTTTATAAGCCACAGACCTCACACATGCTTGAACAAGTGCAATGCCTAGCTCAAACAGAGCACATTGCTGGCACTCTTTCAGTAATCATGAGGTGTGTGTGGCAAATATGAGGTGTGTGTAGCAAATATGATGTGTTCACTGTTGACCATTACAGTGCCCTGGCTTCACAGTGCAGCTGTCAACTAACAGTTTGTGGCATCATGACATGGAATATTGATGTGTGTGTCACTTGCTGATATGTGCTGTCAACGTAAATGTCCACTTAGCTACTCAGTGAAGGTGGTTGTGTGTCCTACTGGTACATGAACATAACATCCAATATGGTGTAATGCTCAGCTATCTTCCACACATGGTGTGGGGAAGGTGTGGAATGTATCCTCTTGACCAGATAGTCCACTTACTGATGGAGACTGCATATGAGTACATGTCTTGATGTGTGTTTAGATTCCATGTGTGTAGATTGTCTGATGTTTGAATGTGACTGTTATCTTAGTACATCGTGCAGTTGCAATGCAGCCTCAACATTGCCAAATGTATATGGTGATATGCTCAAAGTACAGTAAGCTGTACTTTAGTTATGGACAGATGTTTGGACATAACTACTAAGTGGTGGAGCTACTTTACACATGAATGATTACTGAGGACAGTTCACAGGTGTGTTACAACCATTCCTACAATAACCTGTTAAACTGCTAAGATCTGGTGCTGTTAATTGAAGAGGAAGACACACAAAGTAGAATGCAGTAAGGGTGATACTGAAGGCAAACCTCTTGGCACCTGTAACAGAAACACCTCCCCTGTGCATATATTGTGCATATGTCAGCACAACTGGCAAAGGTAAAAGTCAGTAAGCTTTGTAGCATGTGCGATAGTGCTGTAACTCTGTAATACCTATCATGAGATAGGCAGGTGTTTGATTCCCAGTATTGGCAAGTGTGTGTGTGTGTGTGTGTGTGTGTGTGTGTGTGTGTGTGTGTGTGTGTGTGTGTGTGTGTGTGTGTGTCCATATATGTTACATATGGTGGGGAATACATCCCCAATGTTTTTTACTCTCCTGTACACTGTGGTAGACATCTGTACAGAGTGAAGTGTAGAAAGCAAGACATAGGCTGGGGGTTTGAATCTCACATGTCAAGTGTCTGTATGTGTGTGACTTAAGTGTATATCTTTGTGAATGCCACAGTGTGTGTGTGTGTGTGTGTGTGTGTGTGTGTGTGTGTGTGTGTGTGTGTGTGTGTGTGTGTGTGTGTGTGGCTGTCTGATCCTTGGATTGAGGCTGTATTTTACCATATTCAAATGATAAAACCTCCTCCCCACATCCACTCACTGCAATCTAGTATCCCTGTTGATGTCATCAATCTTAGAAGGGCATTCTAACTGTCTTTAAATGTGTAAGACCTGGGGTGAGGCTTGTTTTACCATAGTCAACTGATATATCCTCCTCCCCACATACACTCACCGCAGTCTAGTATCCCTGTGGATGTCCTCAATTGTAGAGGACCATTCTGACTGCCTTTAAATGTGTAATCTCTGTGGCGCATCTCATAACTGTGTAGTACTATAATAATGATTTGTACATGGGCAGGGGTTCTAATTCCAGCACTGGCAACTGTGCGTTTGTGTGTGTGTGTGTTAGAGTGTGTGTTTCTGTGTCTGTGAGTCCCTGGGTGTGTGGGTGTGTATGTGTGTTTGCATCCTGTTATGAGAGTGGGTATAACTGCTTTCCAAAGAGAAACCACCTTTTCAACTGGCCTTTACACTTGTCATCTGCTGTACCACTCTTTTGCCTCCTCCCCACTAGGGGTAACTATACCTGTGACGTCACCCAGTATGGATGTGAAGCTCTGGCCACAGTAGCTTACTACACAGCTATCATGCTCTTGGACCATTAGATCAGTAAACATGTTTGAGACTTGGGAGATCATAACTGTGATGAGGAAGCTACAAAGTGCATGCAGGTATTGTCATACAGACCTGTGAATAGTCTAACGTTACATATGGGACACTAACTGAAAACACTGACATCCCCCTTGTAGTCTGTATGCACACATTTGGCACATGCAATTACACATGAAAGAGAAAGGCAGAACATCAAGATCAACATGCAATTACTGGTGTTACACATGACACATACTGTCAAATGTACAAAATGCATTCTAAAACTCTAGTACATGGTATGTCTGCTGTCTGTCAACACTACTCAACAATGGTCATCTACAATTGTCTTCCTAGTATGCTCACCCTGTGCATCAGATCATATGACCACGTCCCTGCACTGATGGTGTAGATGACAGGGATGCAGCACAGGCATCATCATATGCACAGGGTGATAATGTTTGCCAGAGGGCTAGGCTGCACCATTGGATGACATCATGTGTGTGGGTTAGGGCCTTTTATCTCATTGGGCGTGTGTGAATGTTATGCATGTGTGTGTTGAGGTGCCCTACATCTGTTTCTGGTGTGTGTGTGTGTGTGTGTATGCACACTGGTCTGGCATGTGGCTGGCCTACACAAGGGTATTATTGACAGCTTCAGACTGTACAGGGCAGGTTATACAGTTTACGGTGTCTGGCCATGGTCACATGACCTGCGCCTAGCAGGGGTTGCACAGCCACTACCAGGCAGAGATTGGGTACTGTCTGATGACACATGTCCACCGGAGCTGTGTCCCTGTTGGAACCATCCAGGACCATGTGCATGTGGCTTGCTGTGTCCTGGTGTGGACAGCACAGCACCAGCTGCCCTGCTACTGCTACAGCCAGTATGGGAGCAGGCATGTGAAGTAGCATGTTCAAGTACACCTTCGACAGTTGGTGTAGCTGGCATACATCCACATGCCCGATGCCTTACTCCCACCAGATGTTCTAACACAGACATTCCATGCTCGAGGATTGACATGCCATGGTCAACGACTCCCACCATGTCACACAATCTTCTATCCAAAACATCTGCAAGCTGATGGTGAGCATTTGCAATTGCCTGGATGTTGTCAGTTAAAGAACAGACAGCAGCTCTTTGAAGCCTCAGACCTTCTCTGTTGTGCCATTCAAAACATGCCTGTGCCTCCATTATAGCCTGAAACATGCGTCTGGTGACACCAGCTGATGTACTATGTCTTGCAGGGGCATGTTGGCCAGAAGCCCTCCTATGAGCAGCCCTGGGCACATGCCTGTGTGGGACATCACCAGTCAGTTGGCTGGGATCATGGTGTGCAGACACACCTTCCATTGTCTCCACACTTTCCTGTTCCATGCTACCATCCACCACCTGTCCTTCCACTATGGCCACTGGTGATGGGGTATGTGTAGGCATGACAACTGTGTGCAAGGATGAGGGGGATACAGGTGGAATGCCAACCAATGGCACAGATTCAGCCCCTGACAGTCCTGCCTGTGCCTCAATCATACTCTCATCATCACTGCTAGAATCTGTGGGGACACTAACATCAGGTGGACTGCAGGAGGACAACACACCTACATCAACACCTGTGAGGGGCTGAAAAGAACTGTACATTACCAGTTATACATCTCAATACAGACACACAGAGACAGACACACAGAGACAGACACACAGGCAGACACACAGACACATGTTATGGCACCCAACAGCATGCAACATGCATGTGTATGGCAGAAGGCATTCACCTTAGACGATTATAGTGGTAGTTATCATATATCCCTGAGTTGCACACAACAGCATGCATGTGTTATGGCAGAAGGCATGCAGCTTACACAATTATAGTAGTAGTTAGCATACATCCCTGTGTTGCACAATTTGGGTTAGGTTATGCCCCAAACCTGCAACACAATGCATGCACTATGCACTGTTGTACCTCACAGCAATATTTTGTGCACCATACCCCACATTGTAACAGACCATCATTGACCTGGGTACATTTTCCAGTGATGCTTTGTGTTGACAACTGCACCTATGTGTGAGGAGGACATGAGCAGAAGGGTATGTTGAGTGAATACTATGTTTGCCAGAGCCTTAGCTTGCATATATCCCCATAAACAGTGCATGTCTGTTCAACATTATTCTGTTTACCCCTGAGCTGAGTCTACAGACAATGTGCATGTGGCTGTACACACATGTCTGACATGGCTGTCCCTACTTTGCAATGGTGCCACAGACCAGCAGAGGTTAATAGTACACTGGCCTGATGTGTGGCATATGACCTAGCCAATCACATGTAGTATGATATGTCTTCTGCTGAAGTGATGAATGACATGCATACATGTTTAACACAATGGTGTCCTTTCAAATATACAGTGAGGTACTGGTGTCCCAATGCAAGGATGTGTTATATTAGCATGGACCTTCAGCTGATGCAATGTTGTCAGTCCAACCAACATATATACAGTGATATACTGCATATTGAGCTGATGTGCATAGCCATTGCAGGGCATCGTGTGGCTTCATTATTGCTATACAGTGTGAGCTACAGACACAATTCATAGCCATGACTGTGGTCAGATACAATACATATCTAATGTGGAATGTGATCCACTTCACTGAGGTCTATACACACTAAACCCTAATGTGGAATGTGTGACACAGGTCACTGAAGGGTATACAGATGACACCCTGGCACATCTGCAATCATATTGCAGATGCCTGGCAACTATGTCCAGACAAGGGTAACTTTCCAGTACGCCATGTTCCACATGCTATCTGTGTACCTCAGACACATGCGAAGCAACCATGACAGTGATGCCTGACACCAGCAAGGTGAATGTACTGTATCTGTGGCCTGATGTGGTTGTATGTTTATGTTGTGCAACACATGTATGCATTTGGATACTGTATAGGTTAAAGCTTTCACGTCGTGACACACTCAAAATGTTCAAGACATGTTTTGTGGTGCTTTGATGTCATGCCCACACAAGGTGTCCACAGCCCTGTATGATGTTTAGTGTGTCACATCTGCAATATAACCGTTACACAAAGGCCATAGTTGTATTATGTCGAGCCAATGTACAACAGGGTGTACACACATGTACATCCCTTCTACTGTCTGTGTTGCTTCATGTCTCTGGCCATCCTCCATGGCCATGTGTAAACATGTTTTGTCCAATGGTTGTGATGGGCATCTATTTCATATGTCAGTGTTGCCCCATATGACATACACCCATAGATGTCATATGCTTCATTGAGGACAGGTTTATGCAGACAAAGGGTGGTATGTTTGTGATGTGAGATATCATGTTTTACAGGATAGTTAACCAGTGTTACAGTCAGCCCACAAAATGCCATTGACATGTCAGATAGCAGATGACATTGTGTGACATTCGTAGCAAGGGTATATTCCACAAGGGTGAATCTTGTCAGTTTGTCATAATCCAGCTCCAAAACATATAGAGTGTGTGCACACATATGCTCTCTGTATAGTACTGTTTGTATTCCCCACATGTGTGATGCTGATATGTAGTACATGTCCCTACAGTGAACCACATCTCCACAATTGTATTAACAGCTGTCCACACATCTGGCAATGACAGTTTGTAAGGTTGTTTCATATAGTCTTCAAATATTCCACAGGGGTAACCACTGTGATGCATCGCAGGTCTGACCTGTATATATTAACAGGGTCATCATACATTATGTGTACGTGTGTTAAATGGCCACATGGCAGATAGCATGCATTTAATATGATCTGTTTGTATCAAGCCTGATAAGTAATAACAAACTCACCAGCAACAGGCTGCTGCCACTGCGAAATGCCAGAGGTACCTAAATAGGAGTGTCAAAGCAGTAAGATCATTATCCACACCTGTGTGATAGCTACAGGGTGCAATGTGCATGTTGGCACATAAGCCAGTACAATAGACTATACAATGCAGTATGCACATCTGTGCATACATAGAGTAGCAAACTATAGTATGTAGCATGTGCACATACTTGCCTTGCATATGATGTTAAGTTAAATATTGTATAGTAACACATGTATCTACATTAAATATAGTTGTTTTATATGTGCAGTAGTGACTTACCAGCCAACTCCTGGCTCAGTGGTTGTGAGACACCCGCCTCCACAATACCAGCTGAAGCTTGTGGATGGAATTCTGCAGGTGTCCCCAGGTTGACCAGGAGCTCCTCAGTACGTATGAGTGGGGCCTGGGTGAGTGGCCCCCCACCTGTTGCAGCTTGTTCCCTGGCAACTGTGTTTGCCCACTGTTTCTCCCATCTAATTAAGTCAGTGCAGTGTTGGCATACCTGCTGATGTTCATTTACCCTCCTGTGAAGTTTCTCCGACTGGGCATCCCGGTGCTGTGCATCCTGTGGCACATGTCTGAAACGTGCCTCATGGTTGTCAAGGAGGTATGGAATGAGGACCTCATCCTCCATGCAGCTGTACAGTGGCAGCCTGGCACACAGCATACCTGGCAGACATTATGATGTTGACAGGTCACAGTAATTCACAGAGAAGTACAGAAGTACAGCTTCACATACATGTGTATCACATTTATTATAATTACAAATATGGCTTTGCAAATCTGCATGACACTAACACCACTGACATGTTTAACTCACACACATTTGACACTTACTGGTGATTTCATGTTATCACCATATATGTGTGTGTCAAGTGATGACATTGTTCATACTCCGTGTGGATGTTGTCTTGATGTGGGCATGTCTGTTTGCCTGCATTGGTGTCTTTACCAATTAGCACATGCCTGAATGTGATGACATTAATGCAAGAGACTTTAATGCTGTGTATATGTCACATATATAGTCATACACAGCCTTAAGAGACATGCCATGTGACCCTGCAGACTTGCTCACAGCAAGTTGTACATGTATGTGTTTTGCCATATACATCTACATGGCACTGTACAGCAGTATAGCATCCTGCCATGTATTACCTGTGTTCCACATGTGATACACATGGGACAATGGCTAGCTTGATGGTATTTTCAGGGTTCGATATCAACTATAGCATGTATGGTCATAGTGAACTAATAGGCTATATGCCCTGGGCCATGTATGAGCATAGGGTGAAAGGTTACCTAGCTGTAGCCAACAGACAGGTAACTTTCAGTAGATAGTTTAAGCAGTGCCACAGAACTGATCCACAGGTTTACTGATATATTTGCAATGCGGTCATTACACCATGTCTCAAAGAGGGGCAATGTGCAGCTTTGCTGGACAGGTAAGCATAGTATGGCAGGAGAATGTAAAGTGTATGGGACAGGGATCTGTCAGGCATGTTATGATTCTTGTACTTGAAAGGTGGATGCCCATGAAGTATGTGTTTATTTGAAATCAGGATGTGTAAGTGTAGCATGTCCAACAGCTCTGGGTTGGACATGGCTTTATTCAGGGTAGGCATCATGCTACATAGTGGAGCTATGGTTTGGGAAGGCCGGTGTAGGCCATCTGAACATGGCCAATAACCCTTAAAGGAAATATGTGATCTATTATGGATCAAATGAGTGTTGAGTATGGGTGAACAATGATCTCTATATTCATGGATGGCACCCTGTCATGATTAGAGGTGCCACTTATGACTACCTGACTGGTGTGGTGAAGTGACTATCAAAGGAAAGACTACTGTCCAGCTGGATCCCATACACACATAGTTCCCATTATGTTGCCCACTGCCTAGGTGGTACTTCATGGGTACAGGGTTTTTAACATAAGGGATGACAATGCAATACTTTGCAATGAGATTGTGGCCATACGTCAGGCACCACACATCCGACCCACAAAGGCCCTTCTGTATGTTGCCCACAGCACTCATTGAGTCAACTATAACTCCTAGTTCATAGTCATTTGCAAACTTCAATAGGCAGATGCCTTCTGTGTTAGTCTGTGTGGCACAGATTTAGATAACAAAGAGGGGGAGTACCAGGACTGAACCCTGTATTACTGTAGTTGGCACTGGTTTGCTGTGGATGTATTAGTCAGACACCTTCTGTAGTATTGGTTATGCCAGTGGTCCAGTTGCCAACCAATCTTGTGACATAGGAATATACACCTAGTTTACTGAGTGTGGTTGCAACCGAGTATGGGTGATGGTGTCCTAAGACCTGGCAAGGTGAAGATATGCTGTGTGAATCAACCTTACTGTCATCTACATCTGTACTGACTACATCAAATAAGTTGATCAAGGTTCATGGCCTTACAGGCCAGACTCAGCAGGGTAGTAGTGCACTATTTCCCATTATCAGTGGTGTCTCCCCCTTTGTGGGGTGTGATAACTGTTGCTGTGCACCATTCAGTGTGTACACAGCCTGACATGCAGCTATGATTGAACATGATGTGTAGGTGGAGAGCAAATTGTTCTGACATTTGTGTAAAATACACTCTGGGATGTTGGCAGGTCCCATGCAAGCTGTATGTATGGCTTTAGAGAGGGCAGTTTGTACCTGCATAGCTGTTATTACAGGGATTCTGTAGTGTACATGAATATATAAATATATTTACCTGTTGGGGGGAGGTGAGAGTGGGTTTAAGTTAACACAGACACTATCTGGATGAACAAGTGCTATTTCTGTAGATGCAATACTTCTCATGCCATAGTGCTGTGAAGCAGGGCAGGTGTTGTCATTGCCATTATGATTTATGACACAGCTATGGAATGCTCTGTGGTTGGCCTCGTAATATGTGGCTGATTAGTTTCACAGTGGCTTTGTGTGGTCTTATATGGTGTGTCTAAATATTACTAAGGCTGAACAGGGATCACCTCCACTCATGTGTGTTCACTCTTGCAACAGTTTCTACCTTCTGTGGTACAGTTTATGGCAGGGTACCACCAGTTTGCCTTCCTGTTTGTGTTTGGTTGAATCTTGGTTCTGTTTCAATAGCACAATCACTGCACTAATGTGAGTGCTTAAAGTGCATTTGTGAAGGATTCAGCATTTGCACATGCATTGTCCATCTGCATGGGTGCCATGACATTCACTACTTCTGTCTTAAGAAGCATAAAATTGGCTTTGGATACTGACTATGTGTAGCATACTGTTAGCCCTATTTGTGTGACTATGGTGATCCAGGTCATTGTGGTGAAGAAATCCAACATGCATTGAGCACAGGTGTTGGTACATGAGGAATCTTCCCAGGTAATAGTGGGATAGTTGAGAGCAGCCATTATTATGGTTTTCTGTCTCAAACCTAATATTCCCCATTACAGCACACTATGGCAGTTGGGAATTTAGGGGCATTGTGGGTGATCTGTAGCAAAGTGCAATTTGAATTCCACTTTGGCACAGAGGTAGTTAATCAGCATAATGCATCTGAAGTTATGCAAGTGCAATTAGCCTGGGGGTGTACATATCCTTCAGGAATATGGACACCCCTGTGGCCTGTGTGTTCAAATAAAGGATAATGGCCAAGAGGTGAGGTATGTGTTATAACATGGTCATGCAGGGGTGCTCTCTGTAGCCTTGAACCATATCTCTGTCACTGCACAGATATGCTATCCATGTTTAGGATTGATGTAAGTGAGTCCATATTGAGTTTTCAAAATGTATCATTGAGTAGCTAGACATGCAGTTTATTGCTTGGTTGTCCCTGTTACAGCAGTGGAATTGTCACTTGAACCTTGCATGATGAAGGCACTATAGGGTAAGCATGAGCCCTATCCAGTATCCAGATTCCCAGGTGTGACAGGTGCAGGCCCTGTCTGGCAAAGCATCTTGGTCTATCAACCAAGTTATCCCAGGCAGAGAGATACTGGATACCCTTTGGATTATACCAGTACATTAGACAATTGGGGAACACAGTCCTTTTGTTCCTGTACTGTAGTATCATTTTGGGCAATGGCAAACTGCTACCCAGGCCTTGGGACATACATGCATGGGCTACAAGACCTGACAGTTCCTACATGTGTTTCCATGCAGTCCAGGCTATGGCATCCCAGGTCCTGCACAACAACATGGAATATGCCAGAGCCATGTGTACAGATCAGAAGGTGGTCTGAGTGTATGGGTATGTGGCTAATCATGGCAGACAGATGGCTGACAGTATGTTTGCCCTCATATAGCTTGGTGTGCGACATAGTGCTAGACTTTGCATTCATAAATGAGTACTGCTGGGCATGTTTCTGGACACGTGTTCTGAGGAGTGGCACAGTTTTGCAGCCTATGTCAAACAGTTTGTGTATTTTGTTGTCTGTTTATTCCAGCTTGGGAGGTTCCTTGCTTGGCCAGATACTTGGAAGCCTCTGTGAATATGTGTGCTTTCTGGTGGTATGTGTGGGTGTCCTTACTGTGTTCTGGTAAGGGTATGTATTGAGTGTGGTGATGAGATGCATGTTTTAACCTACATTGCATGACTGTCCAGTCCAGTTATGGCTCTAGACTGGACTGCCTTCCAGCTTGCCTCTGTAGCTGCACCCCAGACAATGTGTGGGGTGTGGTGTTAGGTTGGTTTGGCAGTGTACATGGCATAGAGATTACATTCCCCCAGGATGGCCACATACACAAAGCTGACATTACCAGACACCAGTAGCTGACTACTGGACATGCCTGTATAAGCATTCAGTACTACACGTACCAAGTACTGTATTTAGTTTACTTATTGCTTATGAAGATGTTTTAGACAGTGATGCTCACAAGTACATATTTGAGTTATGGAAGTGAAAATGCTGGCTATTACAGAAACATAGTAGCTAACTTTAGCAGCAATCCTCATCTGTGGAGCACATCACATCCTGATAGTTTATTACAGATGATGCAAACGTCAACAGGTCTGTATTCTTTTCTGGGTAAATACACACATATCCACCAGAACCATGAGGTCTGTTGGGCACGGACACCCACTCCCCAAACAGAGTCAAGTATCAATAGACTCTGCTGTCATTATCAACATGATCAGGATATAATCAGATAGTGTAAGCCATCACCTATGAAGCAGCTATTATACACGAGCAGCAGTCTCCTACATCTTACACTACTACTGCAGATGTTACACTGGAGTTAAAGATGATATGCAACTTGTTTCATTAGCAGTACTGTGCACAACCTTACATACAGTATTTGGAAGCAGCTGTTAGGTTGGCAATGAGAGGTTAGGCTACACAACATAGCCATTTGGCCCAGCCCTGTAACAAGGGTCACAACACATTTGCATAACATGTACACATGCACAGCTATTATTGCTTGCAAACGATACTAGAAAGGGGATATTACATGTCTTATGTGCATGGATAGTTACCTAGCTCATCCAATTGTCTTTGCTATCATGCTGCTAAACTTTCAGATGAATACAATTCATATGTATCCTGTTATTGAGTATTGTAATTGCCAACAGACATAACTAATGTTTGCATAACATAGCACAAATGCTAAGTAAAATGGAATAGAGATGAGACTGATCTGCCAAGGATACTGTACATTACACAGTTATTGGCACATTATCCCACAATGCAAATCATATTTGCAGAGTAAGCCCACCTTTGACATGTTCATCTCACTAATACACTTATACATATGTCTACTGTTACAATATATCAACATATAGGGTCTGTATTACTAGAACGAATGCTTAAATGTTCAAATCTGTAAAGGTCGACCTTTACAGATCGAACACTTAAACGTTCAAAATAGTAAAAAATTATATAAAAAAAAAGACAAACATGTAGGAATGGTTTAGACAGGGGGCAAGCCCCCTGCACCCCCCATGGGGGGGCTGCACCCCCCACACCCCCGCTACTTAAATATACCAACTTCAAGCTCACACTTCAATGAACTACAGTGCGGAAATGGGAAAATTCCCATTCCCTACACTGTAGTGCAATCTTGCAGTTGGTATATTAAAGTATGGGGGGCTGTGGGGGGCACAGCCCCCTATGTGGGGGGTGCAGGGGGGCTTGCCCCCCTGCTTAAACCCTTTAGTTTTTTTTTTCTATTCTGTATTTTTTTTTTAAATTTTTGTAAAATTTCGATCGCTTAACTGTTCGATCTCTAAAGGACGACTTTTAGAGATTCAAACATTTAAGCGGTCGAGCATCTAATATAGACCCAACATATACTATCCCCTGTTATAGCACATACTTGTTGGACCAACCCTGACACAGACAGTGGCTGGAAAAGAATTAATGAATTCCAAGCCCAAATATATCATCCCTTGTGGTGTGTGAGGAGTTTGCCCTGTGACCTACAGTAGTGCACACATAGAATACTACAGGCATAACTACTGCTCAACAATACATTACTACAATATAGCTTTTTCCACTATATGCATTGATTACACTATAATTATTACAGAACAGGTACTACATACACAGACATACTACACTTTATACATACCTCAGTGGTAATTGGAGGTGTTATTGAGTGGTATTTTATTTATTTCGGTCTTTGTTTTATTTCTTTTTGGGGTATTTTGTAATGTTCTGCAGGTATATACAGATGGTTTGAATGTGTGACAAGCCATCCTTTTATAGTTAGAGATCAGTACCATGTGCTATCCTGATCAGCAAATGGTGTTCCAAAGTAGTTAATTACATGCACATCAGCTGTGTAGCTACTCCATTAGCCAATACCATGGTAACAGTAGAGTATAACTGAGTACTCCAACTGGGCATTGTCCCTTTGCCTTACTTGTGAGAAAGACAGCCTGGAAGTGTGGTCTGAATCTATTGCAACAGCTGTATGGAGATAAACTCAACTATATTGTGGGGAATGTCTAGAATTTTGGTCTACATGTGAGTATTGCTGTTATATTTCTGAACATTGCTACTTGCACAGGGTTTGTCTGTACCTAATACTTCTGTATGTTTCAGTCTGGTCAGGTTGCTTGACCAGCTCAAGACTGTATGGCTATGCATATAATGTTAGGGGGCTTACAGTTTGCTCACCAGACATCTTTAGTTTGGTGTAGGAAAAATGCCACAGAATCACCAGATTTTTTAACAGATTTTATAATATATTTGCAGGTAGCGCACTTTGCAAACATTTGTATTTAAATTTATATATATTTTTAGATGAAATGAATGAGTTTAGTAAATGGAAGTATTATATGCAGATACTGCTTTAAGAATTCAAATAGTAAATGTTAAAATAAAGCCAGTATTTTGGCGCCAACTTTCAAATATAAGGCGTACTAGCATTAACAACAATGTTCTGATGAAGCCCACTATCCGGTGGGTGAAAGCACTTAACTGTTTATGATTTTCACTAAAGTGTATATAGTTCGTATTTTCTGTGGAATAAACTTTTATTTTTCAATACAGAGGTGATCGGACACTTATTGGTGATTCTGTGGCATTTTTCCTACAGTAAGTTGTATCTTTTGTGTACATTCAGTTGTCGTGGTGGAGCTATGGATGTCACCGGTGCTATATCACCTAAACGAACTGTGGCAGAAAAGGGGGATTTATTACAGCTTCATGAAGAAATAGTTACGCTCAAAGGTGAAATTAGCAGATTGTTTGAACTTTTTAGAAATGTATCTGCTGGTTCAGCCATTACACCTAAGGAGCAAAACAGCAATGAGAAGTTCAGAACGGACTCCCAAGCCATTCATTCATGCGAGGGGAAATCTAGCTGTGACATATGCACTTTGGAGGGGAGCATACCAGCCAACCGCATAATCAGTTTCGAAATAAGGGATGCTACTGGTTACCAAAAAAAAAGTGACCAAGTTGATGACAGTTTCTCTATCCCAAATGGACAGAGTTCAGGGGCAAAACATTGCCCCATAGACATTGAACAGGCTTTAGACACTACTGCGCCACTCAAAAGCAGTAAAATCAATATCACTGACTTCATGTTTGACTTTTCCATCTACGATGTTGACAATGAAGCTAAATGTGTTGGCGCCAAGCCCAAGAGAGCATTTCCTACAAAAACATATTCTATGGTTACTGGCATCACCGTACAACATCATAAAGGCACTGTTTCTTCCCAAACTAATCCTGACAATCAATCGGGAAGAGTTGGTATAAACAATGATATACAACTTAACAAATATTTGAATACAAATTGTAATTTTTACAGAATATCACAGGAATCAGATAGAAACAAAACCAACTCTGAATCTATGGGAAGTTTGAAAGACTTGATTTATTCTATGGGGAAAAAGTTGAAAAGTATAAATGGCCTTAAGGCTGACAATGCATATGTATACAAATGTATTAACATGAAAATAGTCTCAAAAGGTTTGAGATTTTTTAAAATGCCTATGGGATTAGTGTTGACAGATAATGGTATTGTTGAATTTAACCAATTTTTTGATGAATGTGGTTTTAATTTTATGAAAATGCTTATAAAATACAGTGATGAGAAATTGTGCAAATTGGTATAAGAAACAGAGAGTTTAAATGCAAAATAACTAATGATTTATTATTTTCGGAATGGGAAAGATTGTATTCTAAACAATTTAAAATAGCAGAGATATGGAGCTCTAACATTTGTGAAAAGAAACAAAAAAGGATTCTTAGAGATGTGGAACATTACAAGAAGGGGTTGGTTTACAATTGGTATAATAATAAAGGGAAGTGGAAATTTGAGAATAAGATATACAATAAGGAACAAGGAGGAGGGAAAGTTCAAGACAAAGTGAATTATCATAACAATGAATCACATTTTTGGAGGGACGAAGTTCCACAAGGACAACCATACAGAAACAATTTCCAGCAACACCACTACACACGAGTGAAGGACAAGCAGGAGCACTGGTGGAACAACAAATGGTGGTAGAAAATAGTACCAAAGGTAATAATACTGAAGGTAATAAAATTAATGTAAAGGATAAGACATACACATACAATAATTTTAATATATACAATTATTCAAGTTTACCAATATACAATACACATTTTAATCTGTTGGCAAAGGGGATGGAATATATGCCAACCCCCTGTTTTGATGTGGTAGATTGTCTTTGTGAAGTTAAAAAAATTACTAGAAAGAGGAATCTTGCAATAGTGTTCAAAGATAGGATGAATATTCAAAAGAATACCACTAATGAATCATCTATTATTGATAAAGTGACAAGACAAAAGAGTACCTACATTCCACCTAGTCATCCTATGGTAGACACTTATGAGAAAATAGTGACTAGAGAAATATACAAACTGCACAACGGATGCAAGAAAACAAAATTTATTAGTAACAACTGAAGAAGAAAGGAAAACTTTAAAAGAACTACAATTAGATACCAATGTTAGGATGATGAAACCAGATAAAGGTGGTGGGGTAGTCATATATGATAACATAGAATATACCAAGAGAATGTATGATATTTTGTATGTCTCAAGACAACTATGAACCAATCTCTATTAATGAGATTAATATTGCCTATCAAAGAATAGACTCATACATTGAGGAATTTTATATTGATGGTAGAATAACCAATGAAATTTACAAATTTTTGAAGGTCAAATACCCCAGACTTGCTACCTTGGTGGGCATACCAAAAGTGAATAAGAACACTCTAGATTCACCATTTCAACCTATTATTTCAGGTAGCAAGTCGAAAACATTTCCCATGGGTAAACTCATTGATATGAGGTTAAAACAGATATATCACAAGATACCACATATGGTGAAAGACTCGTGGGAATTTTTAAGCAAGTATCCCATACAAGCTTGGGAGGAAAGATTGTTGTTTGTTACTATCGATGTCATTGATCTTTTCTCTTGTATCCCCAAACAGGCAGGACTTGAATCTTTTGTAATAGTATTATGAAACATTCAGATCTAAATTGGGATGAAGTATGTCTAGTCTTGGAATGTATGAATATAGTGTTAGACAACAACTTTATATACTTTGAGGGTGAGCACTTCAGGCAGACCAGGGAGGTAGCTATGGGAGCAGCTTGTGCTCCCATATTTGCTAACCTGGTCATGCTAGACTGGGAGGATTCCATCTTATTCTCTAGTGCACACTATCAAGGTATTAAACACTATTCCAGATTTTTGGACGATATATACATATTATGGAATGATAGTATGGATAAGTTTGATGAATTCATCCAATTTTTAAACAATAGTAGTAATTTTCTCAAATTCACATTTTCCCACATTTATGAAGGAATTGCATATCTAAATACATACATTTATAAACATGAAGGTGGTTTGAAATCTAAGATATATCGAAAAAACAATTTTTCTAATGACTATCTTGAATTGGGTAGCTTTCATCCAGAAAAGCCTAAATACAGTATCTTCAAAGGGCAATGCATACGAGCCATACGTATGACCTCAGATTACAATAAATTGGTTGAAGAAATCAAATTTATAATGGGTATGTTTCAGGAGAGGGGGTATCCATCGGATATGATGCATGATGTGGGACAATATGCTATTCGAGAATGGGGGAGAAAATATAAACTACTATTAGGATCAGGTAGTGTTAACAACCAGGTACAAAAGTCCGCCACAATTTTGAATAACAATTTTAATGAGACAGTTCAACATCAGAGATCTCTTATTATTTTATATAGTCCAATAGCTAGTGAAGTGATTAATATTATAAATAAATATTGGTATTTGTTGTCAGGAGATCCCCATTTATTAGATGTAATGGGCACTAAACCAGGAATATTTTTTTAGATGGGACAAAACATTAAAAGGTACTTGGAGCAACATAATGTAGGTATAATTGATGGAGAGAATGGAATAGTTCAACACACTACAAAATGTGGGACATGTAACCAATGTAGATATATATTGGAAAAAGAACAAGCGGTTATACAGAATGTATTTAAGCCAACAGTTAGATTTATTAAAGGAAATTTTAACACAAAAATGGTGGTATATATGGCCAAGTGCAATAAATGTGCAAGTTATTATGTGGGTAAGACAGAGAGATGTTTTAAGAAATGGATTTATGAACATATGTACAACATCAGGAGGAAGGATCCCACCAATGCATTATATAGACACATTGAAAAGAAGGGAAATATGCACAAATTTAAATTTGCCATTTTGGACACCATTAGAAAGAATCCCAGGGGAGGTGATTACAAGACAGCATTAAGCTATAAGGAAGTATGGTGGCAGTTATATTTGGATGCGACAACTCCACCTGGGCTTAATGACTACATTTCTTGTAAGCCTATATTGGAGATGAATTAGCATTATGAATCTGTATAGGATAATTGATTTGCAATATATTTACAATGTATTTATAACTTGTTTATTTTTATGTTTACATTTAAGGAAGTAATAAATATTCTTCTGTACATATTCATTTATCTACAATATGCTTATTAGTGGTACATATTTTGGTCATTTGAGAGGTAGACAGTATTATTTTTAACACAGTGCATCATTTCTACACTTTATAATACACAGTTATTTGTACTATGAAACAGTTTCTTTGTATGGATCAGTCAGACCCATTATCTGTATAGGTATCTTATTAAGGATAGTGTTAGGTGTCAATGTATTATGATGGATACATGCCTTCAAATATCCGTGTATTTTGGAGATATTTTTCACACATATTTTGTATATGTGTGTAGTAAGTATGCATTTTCATACCTTTATTTAACATCAGGGTTATATTGAAGGGTGATAATGAATTTATGTTAACTTATATGTCGTGGGTGACAGGCAGGATGAGTTGTTTCTATTTTTATCAGCATTTGAATTTGTATATTTTTATATTTTTAAAAACATTGTTGGAATGTGAAGTCTTTGGTTTTATAATGGATTTTTTATCAGATTTTATAATATATTTGCAGGTAGCGCACTTTGCAAACATTTGTATTTAAATTTATATATATTTTAAGATGAAATGAATGAGTTTAGTAAATGGAATTATTATATGCAGATACTGCTTTAAAAATTCAAATAGTAAATGTTAAAATCAAGCCAGTATTTTGGCACCAACTTTCAAATATAAGGCGTACTGGCATTAACAACAGTGTTCTGATGAAGCCCACTATCCAGTGGGTGAAAGCACTTAACCATTTATGATTTTCACTAAAGTGTATATAGTTCATATTTTCTGTGAAATAAACATTTATTTTTCAATACAGAGGTGATCGGACATTTATTGGTGATTCTGTGGCATTTTACCTACAGTAAGTCGTATCTTTTGTGTACATTCAGGCATCTTTAGCTTGGTGTTAATGTGTATCATACTATGCTGATAATCAGTAATTCGTAACACTTCCTGGTGTAATTACTTTTCAACCCTCTGAAACAAGATTCATTCAAACAAACCCTGTAACATCAGCAGCTGTTCCATTGTATGCCAGCAACTATTTCACATAGGGCCATGTTAGTGTGACTCTGTTCAGGTATGTCAAGGTTTCAGCAGATGTCGTACAGTGGGTGAATAATTGGTAATGGTATGACAGTATGTATTGTTGTAATTAGTTTAGGTGTGGGTGAGATGTTGGTGGGTGTACATAGCAGATGCAGGTGTGTAGAAACCGCTTTAATACATATTCTATATGTGAGTGTGGGTTCTTTCCCTATGTGAACACCTATCCCTTAGTGGACTAATACTATGGTAATTGCAGGCTGATTCATTAAGGCACTGTTAAATGCTTCCTGTATTGCATGCAGGTAATCTTAGTCCTTGAATCCTTTTGGCCATACATTGGAATGTAATAAGGGCTTGCTAAATAAAAGATGTCTGTGTATTTCTGTCATTGATATTTGCAGTCATTTCAGTTGTGTTGGTGACTAACCCTATTTGGCTCATATCCGTATGACATATTTGTAATAGTGTATTGTAATATACTCTTCATATGTTATGTTCATATTGTTTGGGGGGCAGAATGTGTGATTGCTATGGTCCAAGTTATACTCAGATTTGAACACCTCAGATGATGTATACACACATGTATGTATGCATGTATATATATATATATATATATATATATGTATATATATATATATTATATATATATATATATATATATATATATATATCTTTATGTACCAGTTTCTGTTTGTCTTTCGGCTTTTTCCCAGAAAGGGGTTGACACAGTGGAACTCCAGTCCACTAATGATTGGCAGTAGATTTTTACAAAATGCCAAGGTGCCAGCTCAACACCCAACCTTCAACGAAGGCACGCCCATTTACACACACACACATGTCTTTCAAACGCTACCCAAGCACAGGGAGGACATACAGACTCCACACAAGGCACTCCCAAGCCAAACCGAGCATCAAACAGGAGAACCTCTTGCTGTGAGGTAACAACACTACCTCTGTACCACCGCAGAATACTGTCATCTTTATGTGCCAGTAATGTATATTACTGCATACATTTATATGTACCTCCATAGATGTGTAGATGTTTTTAACCTATCTATATATCTATATACATGCATATCTCTATATATCAACATATCTATATATATATATATATATATATATATATATATATATATATATATATAGCATACACCTTTCATTGGGTACATGGCGGTTTGTCCTATTTCCACACAATTTTCCCTTTTGTATTTTAACCTGTCGGAAAACACAGCTGCTGTAGGTACATCTCAGGTAGCTTAGTGGTAGGCTACTCTGAAGATGCTGTACATGGCTGTGGGTTCTAATCCTGGAAGTGGTTATTATTTTACTTCTCAGAGCAGGCACTGCTAGGGAAAGGGTGATTAACGCACATTTAAGCAGTTGTAAGCTAGTTTGCTTGTGTTCTGTGCGACAGTAAGCAAAGGTCACACCTGTGAAGCACTTATCAGTTTAACCGTGTTTAAGCACTGCTTACCGTCACGCAAACCCACTTAAAACTGCTTAAAAGTGCCTTAATCAACCTGAATCCAACAGCCCTTATTCTGGCCCTCATAAAAAATAAACAGCCCTTGAACCCGGGACCATGAACACCAGTCACTGACTTTACAACTAAGGCATCTTAAGTATGTACAAATGTTATGTTTTTTAGAATATAACTTTTACTACAAGCATTCTTCACTACTGAAAACAAATGTGACAGTCAGTTGGTGTTCATATGTATAATACATGTTAATGTTCATATGTTTGAGGAATTATGTGTTGCAATGTAACCTGACAGGGTGTATTAGGGATTAGCATGGTTCTGGTTTTGTGTCCTTTTTTTATTGTCTTCATACTCCATGATTACACCTCCAGTTCACTTATTGAACATCCAACCCAGGCTCTCCTTGATGCATAATTTCATTATTCATCATTCCTCCCCCACCCCAAACTCAACATACACAACAACCATCCTTTATATGGTGAATTAAGTTAATATTAATTGTTAAAATACCAGAGCTGCAATTGTTTTGTGTACACTTCAATTCCTTTGGATTGCTTCTGTGTCACAAAGTGTGTTCATAGATGTTTATATATATATATATGGCTATAGATGTGTCTGTATATGTATATATATATATATATATATATATATATATATATATATATATATATATATATGTATACACATGTAGACTTGTATTTGTTGATTCACAAACTACAGTACATTACAATGTAATGCACATATGTACACAAAGTGACTGTCCCATTTGTTGTCAGTACTGTGGAATGCCTGTAGTAAAAGGTGTATTCTAAAACTCATGAAATATACATACAGCGCAGATGGCTTAGAGGTAAGTCCTGTGGTTATGGTATGCACGGTCCAGGGTTCAGGACCTGCTATGGTTCAACTTTTTTTAGGCCAGAATATGGCTCTTTGAAGCAGTTTTAAGCATGTTTAAAAGTGTTTGTGTGACATTAAGGTGACAGTTAAACACGGTTAAATGAAATTTAAAAGCGTATAACCTGTGTGCGCAAACACGGTCACATCCGCTAATTACTCAGGATATATATACTTAAGTGTAGTAACATCTCACTATGTGCTTACATAACATTACAATCTCTGTTGACTTTACTTTCGGGCACACATGGGTTTATATGGGTGTTTTAAATGTTTATTAAACTGAAAATTACTACCTAAATATGCAAACTGTGGTTCAGGTATACTTTTTAACATAAAAAACATATTTGGCTTTATTGGGATTTGAACCACAAATGCATAGATACTATGCAAATGTTCTAACCACTACACTATTGACATTAATGTTGCTTTTGCTTGTTTTTCTATTTAGATGATTTCTATGTATAGCTAGGCTAAGCAAACGCCAGTGGCACGCAAACCAACTGAGCTTCACGTACTCTTGAAATAATAACATAAGAAATGAAAGGGGAGAATATAAAATAAAATTCCTAACTACATTAGACATAGCCTTTCACTGACACTCTTCAAGAGAAACCTTGACAGGTGAATGGGTAATGGAATACACACCTCTGGGATCATGTTTGCCAGAACCATACAGCGGGGGGGGGGGGATACAGCTGCAAAACCTGTTGGGGAAATTTAATAGTGTGGAGTTTTCATGTTAACATGCCCTGTTTAGATCACATAGTGCCCCTATCACCCTCCGCCCCCCCAGTCTTCAACAGCTTCCAGCACCTCTGCCTGGAATCACTTCATTGGCTATGCTTGCCAGAGGCTCAATTAATTGATCAATGGGGCGGAGAAAGCCAACACACTATAGCTATGCTTCTAAATGCCCTTGGGCGGATAACCTAGTACCTACCTGTGAACCTCTAAGGTGCAGGTCATCAATGAAATACAATATGTGAATAAACAGAGCTTTCAGATCACAATATACAGTGAGTAATCAGCATGTAGGCAGAAAACTGTTAAGTACAGCAAGAACATGCAGAACACTGATACTTAATCACTCCAAAAGTCTCTCTTGGAAGCTAGAAGGCTTGTATCAGTGTAAGGCTTTCTATTGCTTACCAGTAGGTTACCTACAGGAAAGGTGAGAAACAAGCACAGATGGGAAACATGAATGCAGCAATACTATACCGGCTTGCACCTGTCACCCTTAGGCTTTTGAATACTGGCCAATGCCCTTGCTCGCCCCATGGTGCCTTTTTTAGGAAAGGCTCAAAGGTGAAACCCACCTCTGTAAACAGCACAAAAAAGTAAAACGATGGGGGTTATGCTACTCAATGCCAGGAGTTGAAATCCCAACATGCACGCACTCACAGCACTCCTCGGTATGGACAATGTCAACATCTCTGCAGTAACTGAATCATGTTTTAAGGCTCCTGAGAGCACCCCAGCATTACCTGACTACAACTCATACCACTCATGTTGGCCACAGAACATGGACTGGTACAGAAATGGTGGGGGTGTATCCATATTAATCAAGGCTACCTACACCTCCAGGTTAGTGGGGCAGCATGATACCTCTGAGATCATCCATGTGCAGCTAACATCAGACAAAACAGCAATGCAAATTTTGGCCTGCTAAAGATCACCCTCCATGACCTAGGACCACCAATCCACCTTCCTGGAGACAGTGGAAAACATGACAGTCCTACCAAACACCCTGATATTTGATGATGTCAACTACCCTACCATTAACTGGGAAAACTACTCAAGTACTTAATTCCAGGCCAAGTGCTTCCAGGAATTTATCAACTCAAATGCCATGGATCAGATGGTAAACTCCCCAACCAGCGGTGGAAACATACTAGACTTGGTAATCACCAACATGAGTGACAGATGTAACACAGCAGAGGTAAACCCGTCACTGGTTAGATCTGATGATAAACTATTCACTGTGGATGTCCACACCCCAACATCTCCCTCACCCAAGGAAACCACAGTGAAAACCTTTCCTACAGCTAACTTTACACTACTAAAGACAGAGGTGAGAAGTTTCACAGCCCCCAAACTAAGGAAAAACAATGTCCAAGATACAGAAAGATTTACAAGTGCACTGTATTAGCATCTACAAGGATGTATGGATCGTGCCATCTCTGGTAAACCAAGACTCACTCCTCCAAGACAAGGACACCAGTCTGGTAGACCCCTGCAATAAACATGCTATACAACAGAAGGAGGACAGTAGTCCAGAAATAAAAGAAAATTCCAGGAAGGAAGGACATCCCTGACCAGTATTAGTAAGAAACAATGGTCCCTCATATAATCATCCAAGGTTAACTTCAAAAGGGAAATAGCCGAGGATTAGACAGATAACCACAAAGTCTTCTTTGGCTATGTCAAGAATCTAAGTGGTAACTCACAGATTTGCTCTGTGCCAGTGCAATATAGCACAAAATATACTGAAGCTACTGATATCGCCAACAACCTTGCAGATACATTCAGTGCAAACTTCACTCCCATATCACCCCCTAAAGGGCACACAACAATACACAAAAAGTACAGTATCCCAGACATCACAGATGCACAGAGGAAAATAGCCCTCTCAAAAGGCAAAACACTGCATCACTGGGGCTAGATGGTGTCCCAGGCTGCATCTTGCAAACACTACAAGACAAACTAACCCCCCACCTAAATATATTTTTCAACCTCAGCCTCTCTACAGGCTACATGCCCATAGAATGGCACATAGCAATGGTTATTCCACTCCACAAAGGAGGAGCCACAACTGACCATGATAACTACCAGCCATATGCCTGACTAGCTTGGTCTGCAAGACTATGGAGAGCATCATCATGGAACTCATTAACAAAGACATTGGTAACCTCTAAACACTTGACCCAACCCAGGTCTTCTCGGTTGAGGGCACATCATGCCTACTGAACCTGGTTGATGTCTTACAGACAGTCACCCAGGCAATAGATGAGAGGAGAGGTGGTTTACACATCCTACCTAGACCTCACCAAGGCTTTCGACACCATTCCCCACTCAGGTATTATTGTTAAACTCACCAGCTGAAAATAAGCCCCTGCATCACAGGATGGGTTGCCAACTGGCTTACAGACAGAACCCACATGGTAACACTAGCGGCCTCCAGGTCCAACTCTTAACCAGTCACAACTGGTGTCCCACAGGGCTCAGTCCTGGGACCCCTACTGTTCAACAAATACTTCTCAGAGATACAGGCAAACACAGGTGGACTATGGCAGACCATGTTTGCCAATGACTGCAAACTGGGAGTCATAATTGGCAGTCTAGCTGACACAGATATCCTTCAAAAGGGCCTCATGGAGACCGGCACAGGGTGTCAGAGTCATGGCCTCAAGTTAAATGCCACAAAATGCATAGTCATTCAATTTTGGAAAACGAAAAACCCACAAATTACCACATAGGTGGCAGCTCCCTTAATACAGACGAGTTAATAAGAGATTTGGGGACTAAGGCAGATAGTAATCTCTCCTTTGACAATCGTATTGTCAAAGTAGTTAGGACATCCTTCTATGTAGGCCATCTAATTACTAAAGGGTTCGCATCTAGACATACTGAGGTTATAGTGCCCCTTCACTCGTCACTCATCAGGCCCATCATAGAGTGTAATACCCCATTTATGTACCTCAGAAGACACTTCCAGTAGCTTGAAAAACCAGAAAAGTACCTTACAATGAGGATTACTGGCCTCAAACATATGTCCTATGCAGCCAGACTGTATAAACTCCAGCTGTACTCAGTGGCATCTTGTTTACTCAGAGATGATCTCTGCTGGCCTACAAAGCCATGTCCACCTCAGACTTAATGGATATGCTCCACCTAAGGAAATCCATGTCACAGTGAGCCACACGCTCTAGTGAGCGAAACCTTGCCACAACAATAACTAGAACATGCTGGAGGGAGGGATTCTTGTCACAGAGATTCCCCATGCTTTGAAACAACATCCATAATTACATTATACAGAGCCCCTCACTAACACTCTTCTAGAGGAACCTTGAAGAGTGGATGGAGAACGGTAAATACACCCCAGGGATCCCACAATTGGCTCTGCTCAACAGAGGGACAGTTAATTAATCAATGGGGTGGTAAAAGCTGACACATTCTGGCTAGGTTTATGAATGCCCTCGGGCAGTTAGCCTGGTACCTACCTATGAACCTATACATATGGTAGCAGTACATGCTGATAGCTTAATTTACTGTTCAGGTGTTGACTTACCTTGAGCCAATAACAGTTGTGTGTCCAATATTTGCAGGCTGCCTATGTTGAATGTACACAGTAGACTGCCTATACATGACAATGTACAGGTAGTCTTGTGTGTGTGTGTGTGTGTGTGTGTGTGTGTGTGTGTGTGTGTGTGTGTGTGTGTGTGTGTGTGTGTGTGTGTGCCATCCATTTTTACTGTGTGTGCAGGTGGAGAAAGGTGGCAGTCCCTAGGTGCTTACACTGTCAGTGTGTGTGCTATAAGTTCCCTCCTTACCAAGGCATGGGCATACTGGGCATGCCTGTCTGCCTACAGGGGCTGGCTCAGGGGGCTCGTGGTCTGAGTCCCTCTGTGCCTGTGGGGTCTTTGGCAATAGTGGTGGGCTGTGAGGGCTTTCAGCATTCTGTCCCTGCTGCAGCTGTTTTCGCAGGATCATATTGTGTAGCATGGCACATACTATGAAGATGTGGGCACATGTGGCTGGAGAGTACTGCAAGGATCCACTGGATATGTCCAAGCAATGGAACCATGATTTGAGCAGCCCAAACACATGCTCTATGTTGATTCTGGTTTGTGTGTGTGCCTCATTATGGCATTCTTGCATGGGTGTGTGTGCATTTCTGATGGGTGTCATCATCCACGGTTTCAGTGCATAGCCAGCATCCCCCACCAGATGGCCGTATTGGATGTCCCCCCTGGCAAATGCCTGCTACAGCTGTGAGGCATGCTAGATGTGGGAGTCGTGATAGCTTCCAGGGCTGCCAGCACACACATCCATGATAATGCCATGCACATTGCACATGACCTGGCAGTTGATGGAGGGGTATCCCTTGTGGTTTATGTAGTGCCTACCCTACTCACCGGTTGGTGACTTGATGTGTATGTGCATGCAGTCTATTGCACCTAGCACCTCCAGGTATTCTGCCACATGGTGGAAGAGACGAATATTGCTGGCCAACTCCTCCTGCATTTGGGGGAAGTCTATGTGCTCATTGGCATGTGGTAACATGGGATCCAGGAACTGGTGGAGTACCCTGGATGCTGATGCCTGTGAGATCTCCATGATATCTTCAGTTGGGCTTTGAAAGATACCTGTGGCTAGTATTCTCAAGCTTACACATACCTTGGTATCCACTGTGATGGGTTCCCCTCTGTTTGCTCTGGCTCTGAGACATGGCCAGCACAGCTCCACAAGTTGCTGTAGGGTGTCCCCATCCACCCTATAATGCTCTACTATCTCCAGATCATGTAGCCCCTGGTAGGTTACCCTGGGTCTGAACACTCATCTTCTCCTCTGGTGCCTGTGGTGGTTGTCAGCATTATCCTCCTCACTACCTTCAGTCTTCATCACCTGTTGGTGGATCAAAGCAATGGCAGCCCCTAAAATGTACATATTAAAACTTCCCATTTGTATGCACCAATGGTGCAGTGTGTATGGGAAAACACAAGTGTGTGTGAAGTGCTTTCACAGTTTATACTATTGTGCTATAGATGTTGCTGATGCCATTGGCTGTGTGTGAGCAGATCCAGCTGCAAGGTATCTTACTTATGGGTTTTACATTGATTACTGCAAGTGTGGGGGCTGTAGTGTGGAGTTATGCTTTCCTGGGTTGATTCATCTGTTGCCCTTTAATTCCCTTTTAAACCTAGATCCACTCCCATTGTCAGGCATGCATCCACCTGCCAGCTTTATTGTCTTGCACTTTCTATACCCAGTCGTGTGTTGCAAAGTGTGTTATGTAGTTGACATAATGCAATTCTGCTTTGTTCTGCTGTGACACCTTACTGTTTTCTTTGCAGTACAGCCCCTTCCCTTTCCTGTCCTGTGGGTAGCTGCTAGCAGTCTTGTTAGCTGTTGTCAATGGCCCACTGTAGGTACCTAGGTGTTAACTACTCATTTGTACTCTAATTTCTCTGCTGCAGCATTTCCTTATTTTTTTTCCTATATCCTTCTGGTTTCAGGTCCAGTGCGCACCGTGCAAAACCATTTACCGGGTTTAAGCACATTTTAATCTCCGCTCACATGCATACTCAGTTACCTTGTGTACACTCAGCTAGGCAAAGCTAAAGCCAGTTAAACACACCCCTTTCCTTTAGCTTTGCTTAACTACGGGAAAACTGGATTGGCATTGCTCCAATGTGCTTACAGCAAAGGTGACACACCCCTCTCTTGATGTCATCTTTATCTCATGGTCACACCTCGGTGTTATAACACTACACCGTGAGGTGCATCCTTACACCAGGGAGGAATCTAAGATTCAGTATAACTCCTCTCATTTGCATTAGATTGCCTACTAATTCCTAAAAAATGCACATAACACTAACACAGCCCCTTAGCAACCCTTGCACCATGGTGTGGTGTGACATGCCTGCCATTGACTTTTATGGTAAAATCATGATATGGGTTGCATTGCAATTTTATTTTCTTTTTTTCTATTTTTCTTACGATCCCGTTTGTGCGTCACTGCCGTACGTTTTAAACTTCACGATAGTGCGAGAAAAAATAAAAATGTTATTTTTACATCTTGTACATTTTTTATGCCAATGGCTATATATTTAGCCATTGGCATATATTAACAATATAATACATGCATTTGGCCGGCTGACATGGCTCGAATTTTATGTTTGCAGTAATGTAAACCGTTTTTTATGGTTTACATTTCTGCATGTTTACACTATGCCTGCACCACTTCCTGGATCGCTAACCGACCTCATTTGCATGCTACACTGCTGCAAATGGGGTGATTAGCATACAGGAGCTGACAGCTGTGCCGGCGTAGCGTACTCAGGTAGTGCATGTGAAAACAGCTCGTACCTGCATCGCTCTGCGGCCATATTTGATGTTGGAACACCGACGCTACTCCTGCACCTGGCACAAGCTTCTTGAATGCCAGGGTATATCTATATAAAATAATATAATAAAAACAACAGTTAATATCTATTTACTTGTACTAGACAGACATCAAATATTAATGCAGTTGCATTTGTCATTTTGTAAGCTTTAAGATGAAAATTTTTAAAAGCTTGTACATAGCATGTTTTTGGAATTATTTGGAATTATTGATGCAGCTATGAACAAGCAATATTTGATGCCTAGAGGCGTCAGTAAGAGTTAACTGCAGATGGACCGGGAGGTGTCACTTGGATGTAATGAGTTAATGCTCACTTATCCAGGCTTGAATATGCTCTACCAATCATTTTCTGGAAGTTATCTGAAAACTGCAGTATACTGCAAACAACTGAAAATAGAATATAATGATGAATTCACTTAAGCCACAGCAAAAACATCAGTACACTACATTAGCAAGCAAATGTTTTGAATGTAACACATATTAGTCTTCTTATTAAACAATTTTACCTTTAAACTGATCTTTGACAAATGCTGTTCAGCTCTTTCAAATTACATTTACATGCCACAAGGTGTAGCTTACTAGTTTTATAGGTTCCTACTAGGCTAATCATCACCAGCATCTTTATAAGCCTAGCCATGCAAACACAACTCAGTTTTGCCCCAGAGTTATTGGACACTTGTATGGTGGGGTATGTTAGTAAAGTGGTGGCTAAGGGTTACATTTGGGGGTGTATGTTTGTCATGTATTAATTTACTTAGTGTTTACCTATCTCTATCAGAAACATGTGGCAAGGCTGGGATGAATTTGTGATTTTCTATTTAGTGATCAACTAGTTAAAAAGAAAAAAAAGAAGAAAAATCTAGCAAATCTAGACTTCTAACTGTGTGATACCTTAAAGCTCTTGCATCAGATGCCTCATGAGATATATGCAAATCACCCTTTAAGTCTGTCAGGTGTTTCAACTAAATGGCAATTCTGAATGTCCATGATTTTACATTTGGCTTTAATAGCCTCAAGTTGTCCATAAATAGACTTAAAAATGAAAGTAAAAGAAAAAGTCATGGACATTCAGAATTACCATTTAGCTGAAACACCTGATATCCTTAACGGGTGATTTGCATATATCCCATGAGGCCTCTAATGCAAGAGGTTTAAGGTATCAGACAGTTAGAAGTCTAGCTTTGCTAGATTTTTCTTTTTGTGTTTTTTAACCAGTTGGTTATCTGTGTGACCTTTTTACTCTTTGTTTTTAATTTGTTAGTTGGGATATTTTATAGACACCTTAATGTTTATGGATATCAGGTGGGTATGACAACCCTGTGTTTCTAATGATTAAGCATTCCTCTTATGCTGTGTTGGTGATGTCATAAGAAACAGCAATATTTGGTTGTATAGCTGTAGTGGTTTGGTTTTAATGGTCTGAAGTTGTCCATAAATAGACTTAAAAATGAAAGTAAAAGGAAAAGTCATGGATATTCACAATTGCTATTTGGATGAAACACCTGATGACCTTAAAGAGTGATTTGCATATATCCTATGAGGCCTTTGATGTAAGAGGATGAAAATATCACATAGTTAGAAGTCTAGCTTTGCTAGCTTTTTCTTTATGTGTTTTTTAACCAGTTGGTTATCTGTGTGACGTTTTTTACTCTTTGTTTTTAATTTGTTAGTCGGGATATTTTGTAGGCACCATAATGTTTATGGATATCAGCGGGGTATGACAACCCTGTGTTTCCAAAAGTCAAACATTCCTCTTATGCTGTGTTGATGGTGTCATAAGAAACCAGAAACATGCATGTCCACAGCTAGAGGGATTTGGCTTTAATAGTCTGAAGTTGTCCATAAACTGACTTAAAAATGAAAGAAAAAGTCATGGACCTTCAGAATTGCCATTGAGTTGAAACAACTGATATCCTTAAAGATTGAGTTGTATATAGCCCACGAGTCCTCTGATGCAAGAGGTTTAAGATATCACACAGTTAGAAGTCTAGCTTTGCTATATTTTTCTTTTTGTGTTTTTAGCCAGTTGGTTACCTGTGTGACCTTTTCACTCTTTGTTTTTAATCTGTTAGTTGGGATATTTTGTAGACACCCTAATGTTTATAGATATCAGCCAGGTATGAAAACACTGTGTTTCCAAAAGTCAAACATTCCTCTTATGCTGTGCTGATGATGTCATAAGAAGGCAGAAACATGCATGTCTACAGCTAGAGGAGTTTGGCTTTAATTGCCTGAAGTTGTCCATAAATAGACGTAAAATGAAAGCAAAAGAAAAAGTCATGGATATTCAGAATTGCCATTTAGCTTAAACACCTGATATCATTAAAGGGTGATTTGCATATATTCTATGAGGTCTCTGATGCAAGAGGTTTAAGGTGTCACTCAGTTAGAAGTCTGGCTTTGCTAGATTTTTCTTTGTTTTTTTAACCAGTTGGTTATCTGTGTGACCTATTTACTCTTTGTTTTTAGTTCATCTAGTGATCAAGTTTTCTTTCAAAGATGGTCAGTGATGAACTCTACTTCATGTAGATGGGGAGCTTATTCCATAGCACTGGGATTCTTTGAGGCATATATTGGTCCATCCAGCAAGTTGTATTTATCTTGTAGACAAAATTTAGATCCTTGGATTTAATGTTTCTGTTGTTGCTTATCTTTCAAATGTGCAAGAGATTCATCACAGCTATATCCAAGGACATCTTATATGCCAGGCCTCGCAGTCACGTTTATGAGACTGAGTACAGAGTTGATCTCAGTAGGACAGGGCATTAAAACCCTGGATTGCCCTAGGGAGATAAACTTTGAGACTCTTCCCACTTTTGCACATTTCTGGTTAGGTAGATGCCAAGCAGGGCAATGTACTCAATGACAGGTCCAATAAGGGTCAAGTAGAGTGGTACTGTTAGCTACATGGAACTGGATGCAGTACCCTTGCTTATGAGTTGGGTGACATAGACTGATTTTCTTGCTATCTTGGCTACATGTTGGTTGAATGCCTGATTACTGCCTATGTATGTGGCCAGATCCTTAACTATTGGGTCAACTCTTAGGGGTGTTTTATCAAGTAAGTAATTAGCCTGGGTGGATGCTTTCCAAAGGCCATTGTAATGCATTTATTTACTGTGAGTTTTAATCTATGACTTTCACTCCATTCATTTGTTTGTATTAGACTCTCTTGTAGAAAGTTGGTATCATGTGAAGAATCTATGATAGCTTCTGATTTACAGTCATCTGCAAACTTGGTGAGCCAGCGACCTTTGACATTATTTCAGAACAAAAAAATCCCTGGCACTCACGGTTGCAAGCAATAAATGTAAAGATCCAGTAGGTCCAATGATAAGCCCAAGTAGCACAATTTGTAAAAGAAAAAAGTTTAATAGTAAGCGCTTTTGCCATTCAGCTGACCGCTTCTTCAGAATACAGATAAATACAGTGTGTTAACATATTTAAATAGTAAAATGAAATCAATCACAACCAATTAATTATCTCTTATTAAAAATTTTGAAGCAATATACTCATATATACTAAGACAATAAAAATATTTTTAGAAAAGCAGTTCAGCTACATATCAATGTTTAAGTGCACACCCTTTTAAGAAATGTTTTAGGGACACTTTACTGTTTAAGCCAGGTGGTTTACCTGCTTTAAAAAATATTATCCTCTTTTGCTCTTTGGCTTCTGTGATGTTCCTTATATCACCTTCCCGCATATTAGCTTGTATAATTTCTAGAACAAAAAACTTAAAGCAATGTGCATCTCCCTTTTCTATGATGAGATATGCCAAGGCATTTTCCAGCTCCCTGTTTTTAATGTCTATAAAGTTCTCCAATATCCTTTCTTTTAAAGTGTGGTTAGTCTTACTAATATAATACATATAAAATATTGTGCAAAAGCTAAAATAAATTATATTTTTAGTTGTGCAAACCTTTGACATTTGCCTTGACTTTTGAGAAGTAGCTACCAAGCAAGTGCAGGCCCAACACGGAGGTCAAGGGTACTCCACTAGTGAACAGTCTCTTGGTGGTGGTGGTCTCACCATTTCTGAACTCTTTGGTCTTATTTGTGAGCTTGCTGGCAATCCAGAGAATTATATAGGGATTTATGCCTACTTCAGAGAATTTGTCAACAATACCTGAATGGAATATTGCACTGAATGCCTTGGCCAGGTCAAGGTAGGCAGTATGCTTCGTTCACTGCTCATCCATAGCCATGGTGATCCTCTAATAGAAGTCTATCAAGTTAAGTATGCAAGACCTTCCCTTAACAAAGCCAAACTAGGATGGGGCCAGTGTCTGTAGATTGAGTGCTTCCTTTGTGGATCTTTTTAAACTTTGCATATTAGACTTGTCAGACTGATGGGTCTGTTGTTCCTGGTGGTCAGTTGATGGGGGTCAGAGGAATAACCATTGTAGCCATCCATTCACCTGGCATGTAACCTGTTGTGAAATTGTACTTGAAGAGTGCCTCAGGTGGTCCTACTAGGTCAAGTTTTAGGCTACTTAGGAGGCAAGAGAGGACATCAATGGGGCCAATTGAAGTAGTCTTCTTGTCCTTAGTGAGTACCTCCAAGACGTGCCCCCTGTAAGTAGTTGGGGGGGATATGACAGAAGGGATTTCACAGCAGGTATAAGGGAGGGGAGGTGAAGTTAGAGCTAAATTAATCAGCCAGTAGATTTGTGATTTCACCCTTGTCAGTGAAAGTTGTGCCATTTACCACCAATTCTGCACACTGCTGAATATTACCTTTAAGATTCCTGACAAAGCTGAGGAAGGCCTTGTGATTGTCCTTAGCCTGGAAGTATATCCGGACTTCATAACTGGCCATGTTGAACATTTATTAGACCTCTTAGTTTCTTGTTTAATTGAATCTGAGAGCTCTTATCCCTGTGAGAGTTACTGTTTCTGATTCTGGCCAAGATTTTTTTCTTTTATTACATAGCCTGTTAAGGTTAGGATTCCACTAGTATGGTATTTTTTTGGTATTAGATCTGGGCTTGCATCTAGTAGGTACGGCACCCTCAATGCAGCCATTTACATTTGTACAGGGTGTCTGTAAATGTGTTTTCAGCTTTTGGGGGGAGCTGTGAATTTTGACAAACTGTTGCTTAATAGGATGTACTTTAAGTATAGTTTCTAACTGGGTTTAGTTGGGGTTTCTGGGTTGAATGTTATTTTGAGCAAGACAGGTTTGTGGTCCGACTTTAATGAGAACATCATGCAGAAGGTTATGCTTTGTGCCACCAGCCACTCTTCTCCTCAGACCTGAGAAGCAACCAAAAACAACAAAAAAGCTCTAATCTCCTTTTTCTACTTTTAAACTGCTATCTACATTTGTAGCAAGCAGCTTCTAAACATCATGCCTCACATGGAGTGGTAAGGAGCTTCATTTTGACTGTATATGCAATACTGACTTTTTTTTCAAAATGCTGGCATGCACGGAAGAATCACAGGCATTTGCCAGTTTGCCCCACCCTATACTTTGCACCTAAAGCTGCCAATCCATTTCTTTCACCATAGCTATCCTTCTGTCAAATAAGAAATGATATATTGTCATTATGGACCACTCAAGCACTACACTGTACAGACCACCATTCAAATTTGCATTTTCATATTTTTTTTTTTTTAGCCTAGCACCAGCAATCAACTACGCTCTGTCAGACACAGTCAGAGCTTCTAATAAGTTGTGGACATCCATACAACTTTTAAAATAAACAACTGACTAAAGTAAAGAGCTGTGATTGTTTTTAACACCTGGGTGAGTAGACAAAATCAGGCAAACTCTTTAAACTGTAATATGACATGCTTTACATGTGTGTCCATGTGCTGCAAAAAAAATTGCATTATTTGCAATATAGGGAATTTCGGTTCATGATTTGTGCTTCAGTAGTTTTTAAGCTGTGTATATCTGCCTAAAGTTGCATTCCAGTGCTTTTTGTTTACCTTGCTGCTGGTTCTTCCCCCGTTGCTTGAGTCTGCCCCACACTCCACTGAAATATTAAGCTAAAAGTTTCTGAAATTCTAGCCATAAGACTAGAGCTCTTTTTTCCCTTTTTTTTGTTGGAAAGGCTGTGTCTCTGGCTTTCATCCTTCATGGTAATCTGACTTTCAAAGTTTCTCCATCCCTTCTTTCATAGCTATTGTCTCTCGTGTGATCTAAGTACTGTCACACTCATAATTTTCCATATATCTGCTAGACTCAGTGTCCACCCAGCAACAACTTTTGCACATCAGTAAATCTCCCTTACTACAAATTGTTTCCTGCTTATTTTTCCAAGAGTTCCCATTTGCTTGGCACCCTTGTCACACTCTGAGGGGGTCATACCTCTCAACTGTTCAGATTTTTGTGGAGTGTCCAGATTTCTGCTTTATATTTTTGATCTGTTCTTCATAAAATGTGTAGTTTCCATGAAGATCACTAAGGATTGGCATCACTAAATAATGGCATATATTCAAGTCTCAAACTATGCATCTTTTAGAAAATACATACAAAACAAGTCCTGTAATTCTAGCAACTTTCTAAGTTTATAAGAGCAATATTCAAAATCTGTCCCTAATTTTGGCCTTTGTCCTCCCATTATTTTAAGCTTTGTCTAGATTTCTTGGTCTAAGAGGTTGAGACTCTGAAGAATATAGACATTTGTGCCATTAACGAAACATGGTTTAAATCCACAGAAAATACCTTCCAGAGATTAGACCATCAGCTGCATAGACAGGGACAAAAGGTGTTGAAGTCAAAATCTGTATTAGCAATAAGCTTAACTGTAGGTTGGCTAACAGGACGATGCCCTGGAATTTATCCAAGTGCAAATCACCATAGACAAAATCTCATACCATAAGCTATAGGTCACCCTCTATGTCCCTGTAGAATCCAATAGCCCATACCTGGAAATATGCAGTGCCTCTAACCTGGAGGAACAACAATTCCAAGACTTTATTAGCACAAATACTCTTGACCAGATATTGTGCACACCCAAAAGAGGTTCAACATACTGGATCTAGTACTCTCCAATATAAGAGAGTACCCCCTCCCCCCAGTGTCACATCATCACTGGTAAGGTCAAACTACAAAACTGTCTCCTTTGAAATAAAAATCAACTTTGCAACCCCAGCAAACCGTTTAACAGTTAGGAAGTATTCCAAAGCAAACTACATTTTATTAACAAAATTCAGTGCCCCTCCCATCCCTAAGTTCAAAGCAACTTATGTGGAATTGTTCACAGAGAACCTGAACAACTATGTAAACGACTGTATAAAGGCTGCTGTATCTAGTAGAAGTAATCTCAAAACAAACTTTAAAAACAAACCAAACTGGTGTAATCCTAACATTAATAGGGTGTTTATCAAAAGGAAAAAAAAACTGTGGCTAAAATTAGGAAGAACAACTCCAATAATGATAGGATCTCTCTAATTAAACTAAGCAGAAAACTATAATGACTAATTAAGTCCAACAATGCCAGTTACAAGGTCAAGATAGTCTCACAGGCTAAAGACAACTACAAAATCTTCTACAGCTATGTCCAAAACCTCAAAGCCAGCACTCATTAGTATGCCAAACTGGTGGTCAGTGGTGTCAGCTTCACCGAGCAGAGCAACAAAGAGAATTTTCTGTCTGAGAAATTTGGCTCAGAATGCACCGCTCACTCCACCCTGCCTCCATCCATGAAATACCTACTAGAATAAACCCCCGACTCTTACTTGGCAGTAGGTCCTGGCGGTGCTTGTCAAGACCAAAAACACAGCCTCAGTGGGCCATGACAATATCAAAGGATGCTTCCTATATAGTTTGAAATGTGATCTATCAGGGCCACTTAAGTCAGTTTTCAACTATGGCCTCAAAACAGGCTTTGTGTCATGAGAATGGTGGATTGTAACTGATTTTGCACTTCACAAGGGTTTATCAACTGACCATGGAAACTAATGGTCTATTATTCTGACTAGTCTAATATGCAAAGCCATGCAATGAATTATCATGGAAATGATAAACAAAGATATGGTCTGTGTCCAGTGTCTGAAGGTTGCCTAATCTGGCTTTGTCAAGGGAAAGTCATGCATACTAAACTTGGTGGACTTCTTTGAGAAGGCTGTTGAGGCATTGGATGAGGGGAAATGGTATATACCATCTATCTGAACTAGGATAAGATGTTTGTTACAGTACCTCGCTTAGGTATAGTTGATGATCACACCAAACTGGGTATAAACACCTACATACCTCACTAGATTGCCAGCTGGATCATAGACAGGACTAAGGAAGTTAGGAATGGTGATAGCAACTCCACTAAGAGACCAGTCACCAGTGGGGTACCTCAGAACTCCATACTGAGAGTGCTGCTATTTAGCATCTACATCTTGGAGGTAAAGGCTAACATAAAGGGCCATTGGTTGACCAGATTTGCAGATGACTGCATATTGGGAGCTATCATAGATTCCCCCATTAGCAAACATCTTATAAGAGACTCATATACAGATAAATGATGATGTCAAAGTCACAGACTAAAAATCAGGGATCTAGGAACATATGTAGAAAGTAGTCTGGCCTTTGACCAACATATAGACAAGCGAGTAAGAAAATCATTCTATGTTGTCCAACTTATAAGTAAGGGCATGGCATCCAGATCAAAGGAAGTCAAAGTGCCACTTTATTTGGCTGTTATCAGACCTATCATTGAGTACAATGCCTCCTTCGGCATGTACCTGGTCAGGCATATGCAGCAGTTGTAATGTCCACAATATACGTCTCAACCTCTTAGAGCAAGAAATCTGGAGAAAGCTTAAAATAATGGGAGGACAAAGGCCCAAAAATAGGGACAAATTTTAAATATTACTCTTATAAACTTAGAAATTTGCTATAATTACAGGATTTGCTTTGTACGCATTTTCTAAAGGATGCAAACTTTGAGATTTAAATGAATGCCATTATTTAGTGATGCCGATCCTTAGTGATCTTCCAGAAAACCACACATTTTATGAGGAACAGACCAAAAATAGGAAGCAGAAATCTGGGCATTCTTCAAAAATCTGGACAATTGAGAGGTATGGCCCACAAAGGTTCTTTGCCAGGAGAATTCAAGGCATAGCACATTGTTCTGTATGGATTGCCTTAAAGTTCTATCTCTGTACTGTTTCGTGCAGTTTATTGAGAAGTGATCTATGCCTGGAATACAAGACATCCTGGGATCCAGCTCTGATGGACCTTTTGCACATCAGCAAATGAACAGCATCAGAACCACTATATCCAAGGATTTAAATTTTGGGTGTCACATAAATAAGACAGGTTGGCAAGACAATGTGTCTCAGAGCATCCTTGAGCTCTGAAACAGGGTCCCCATCCATGTGGGGCAGAGTCAATCCCTAACCCTATTTAAGAGAAACCTTGACCAATGCATGGGAAATTGGAAATTCATCCTTGGTCTGTCCTCCATGTCTCTGGTAGACAGATGTAGGCAGTAATGCCCAAAATAATGTACCTTCCCTGTATAATCTCTAGAAACATCCTAATATACCCCATCCTAATAAATGCCCATGATACATAGGGACAGAACTGAGTTTTATTGCACGGCTAGGCTTATAAAGGCTCTGCAAGTTGTTAGCCTAATATAAACCTATAAACCTTTGTGAAAATGAAGAGGCGCATGCACCTATCTCTCAAAGCAGTTAGATTTCTTTAGCAGAGGCTGAGTAATAGACAAGAGCTGCTTCTTTAGTGTGGGTAGACCATATTGCCACTATTAGCATCTTTCAGAAGTGAGGAGCTCATTGCCTCAGTCGGCCCCTTGCACATAACAGCCACACAGTGTTAGCAAGACATGAGTGGATATGGAGAAAAAAAAGAAAGAAAAATACCTCCTGCAGCAGTATGATGTAGAGTCTGGAGTGTCTTAATCTTTTAGCAGCCCCGACTCTTATCTGAGTAAGTCTGGGGAAGGACAGGAGGTGTATGTAGACCCAGCAATCAAGGAGAGGTACTGGGGTCTACTTATCATCAGATGTAGGAGACACAAAGAAAGAAAAAAAAGCACATACATGTCTTCTTTTTTGGATTCTTTTACTTTTATAAAAAAAATCCTCATCTTAAACATATCTCTGCTATTTAATTATCACATCAGAGGAACAAATCAGAAAAAAAATCAAGCCATAACTACATTTACTTGTTAGTATTTTATGTATATGATTAATCTCAAAACAAAGAGCTCACTAGACTCTTATTGCATAACTTTCTAAATCTTAGTTATGGACAATCTAATTTTGTCCCAGGTAAATGTTAGATACAGAAGAATAAACTATATGTATGCCAAACTGTCATTTAAAATGTACGAAGACACTGAAGCAAGAGACGTCTTTGGCAGAGCATTCAAGCCACATGTTTTATTTCAGACATGTTGCTGACAAATTGTTACCTTGCAAACATGAAGCAGCCCACACAATGCATAACAATGACTTCATTGATTTACATAACAAAAACAGTACACAGTTTTCTTACCAATGGATGTTCTTAAACAAATATGCATCATTCTTTGTTGTGATAAAATGCAAATATTTCTTAAAGGACTTTTAAAAACAATTTTTTTTAAAGGCTCTTTAAAACTTTACAGTGAAAGAGAGTTAAGAGAAAGCCAACTGTATATTGCTTTATATATATTGAAATGTTCTAAAAATGTCAAAATACCAGCATCTACAAAGTAATCACATATATTTAAAAACTTTCTATGCCAACCCCCAAATATCCTCCTACAAAATAAATAAATAAAAATGCCATTAAAACTATTAAAGAGATCACAATTAGATTTGTGTTCCATTTTATATTTTTATTTATATTCATTTCAGTAAATGCAGTACAGCAAAACCTTTGATGCAACATGCAAATACATTGGCACATTTGTTCATTCATTCATTTATTCATCCATTCATTTTATTAACAAATATAGTCAGTTTGTTGTTAGAAGTGCTCTTTATGATGTTATGCCTCAGTTGACTTGCATTTTTCTTCAGAATAATAAACTACAGCTAGTTAATATGGGATTATTATTAACTCCACTGTTTCCAAATGCTTTTACAGTTATAGTGCTTGCTTTGCAAACTGAAAACACCTTTTTTTGTCTAGTGAGCATATTGCCATAAACCCAAGCCTTGCTGCCAAAACAGTAGAATACATTCTAGATAGTTGATAATAAAAACTTTAAATTTCAGTCATTTCTTTTAACTTTGGCAGTCTGGCAGTTGGCTTACAAGGATAAGGTTGTGAGCTATAGTTTCTGGGGTCCACGATTTGATTTCCTCTGCCTTCATGACCACGAGCAAGTCCACTTATCCAGACATTGATCACCTGGGAAAAGGTACTGCATGTCCAGTGGGCCTACCTGCTTAATAAATGAGTATTATTATTAAATATAATGACATCAAAAGTGACAGTTTGCACAGGCACCACATTTCCTTTCTGCAAAGTACCATGCAGGCATTAAGTTCCCATGACTGTGAAGTTGTCTTTTACTGTTATTTTTTTCCATAGACCTTCAGTTATTTAATAAAAAATAATTATGTCATAATGAGCATGACTGTCAAATTTTTTTTTTTCTAGTGAGTATGACTACATCCTCTCACATAGAAAACAGCTTTGAGCAAGTCATGTAATACAGAACATCTCTGTCTCTATCACTGTTTTGAAAATCATTAAACGTGTAAAAGAACTTCTCAGTTATGAGTGTCATAATCTCCAGTAATTCAGGAATGTCATCCTCATCTATTTTTATGAGATTATGCAGTTTAACTGCTTCTATATTAATCTAAATACCATTTTGTCACAGTTATTAACTTCTGTAAATTTTGGGGTTTACCATTTGTTTGTCTCTTTAGTAAGTATTTATGAATTTACTCTAATATTCCTGTTTTACCTAATAACTCATTTGTAACTATTTTGTCTCTTACACTACTCATGCACACATGTTTTGTGCATACCTTCTGTTATGCTGTTTTGGATCTCTCCAATCTTATGGTTGAAAAATGTTCTTCAATCATCCATCTTAACAGTTCAAATATGATAACTGATTTATTTAAAACATTGATGAAAACAAAAACACTCAAATGATCACAGTAATTTGCATTCCAGATGACTGTATTTTTATCATTTTGATAAGGTCTACAAAAACATGGGCAAATGTAATGGTTAATACAAAACAGGGCATAGATTGTTTCCTTTCTTAATTTTCTTTTAACACTGTCAAGTCTTATATTCAGTGGATCTCTAAGAGGAAGAAGACCTGGTGATGTACAAACATGGGTTGCTTTGCGCAGTGGAAATGTAGTAAGCAGAATACAGACAGGTCACAATTATTAATACTTATTCTGACAAATATAAGCACATTTAATAGTGTTACTACTCAGTGTAGTTGATGAAACTGAGGTGTTTTTGTGCTGCACTAATTTGGTTGGTGGTGTCATGTAGCTGAGGCGTGTAACTAACATCTGAGACATTATGTGCTGCAGCTGTTGTGAGCTGTTTTTCAAACAATGGAATATTTTTATAAATTTTTCAAAGTCACAAATGCTGCTGGGGAGAGTAGTGTTTGGAACCAAAGTAGTATTTATACCATATTAATTGGCTTGATTGATGTGCAGAGTAAGAGCATGGTAACGTTGTATCACAACTGTTGCAAACTGATCACAATCAAAATACAATCAAATACCAAGGAAAGTTAGGTGTATGTGTATATCTGCAGCACACATATCCAAACATGACTTAATTCTGTTATACGACAATGTTTAACAAAAGAAATGTAATACCTTTTCAAGTAATTTCTATTTATAAAGGAATGCCTTTTGTGTTCTGTATCTCCTCACATCTGGACATGACATAGAGGAGAACTACTCATGTAAAGTAAATGTGCTAGTCAGGCCTTGTACATGGATATGCTGCCATTTCTTTTTAAGGAGTCAAGAGTGTGCATGCATCCTGCTATATAGTGTCTGATGTTTTTTATGTTTTCTCATTTCTTATGTGTGTGAATGACTTATCTGGAATATTATTTTATTCTTGTACATTATTAAGCACTATGTAACATATGTGCTTTTTGGGCGTTTTGTGTGGGTGGGTGCGAGGCGCAGAAAGAGACAGAATGTTTTCCCTCCAAAGAAATGAAATCAGTGCTAAGTTTTGATTTCATTATTTAGTTATGAAAGAAAGCAACTCCTTTTCCATATGTGGTTTGCTATATGTTATTTTTAATATACTTCAGGAAATTATTTTGTTAGTACAGGAGGACTAATCAAACTAAGTACGTACATTATAAATTAATAAGAAAAAAAAAAGAAGTGAGTTAGCATGCTGTTAATTTCAGATCTGTGTCCACATTCTTCCATTCACATAGTAAAAGCTGTATCCCCATTTAAGGCATTACCTAAACTATTAAATAAGCTTACATTTAGCCAAACTCACTGCTTAATCAAGATTCATGATAATTTTTGAGGAAAGCATGAAGTAGTCAGGCAGCAATTTCACAGCTCAAATTCCATTTTCTTAGGTGAGGGAAGACACCCTTTAGCCAGAAGAAAATGAAGCCTTAGCTATCAATCTCTGATGTCAATGATATTTAAGGTAAACTGGCTTGTTTAAAATAGGGGAGAACTCATGTTCTACAGGGAGTTTGCGCTAACTGTTTTTGATAGCTTAGTACAGTATGGTAGGTCTGTGGTATGATTTCTGTCTTAAAGTCCAAGAGTTTAGCGTTCAAGCTTCCCCTCAGGTTGCTGCCTGCATAGTATGTTACATGTTCTCTATGTCTGTGTGCTCCTTCTCTGGCTTCTTCTCTCCTACCCAAAACATACAATCAATTGGCTACACTAAATCATTCATATAGACTTGTAACCTATATTTACACTTCCCCTTGTGGTCTTAGTGAAGGTTGAAAAGGGTGCATGCACCAGCCTGCTGCTTCAAAGCTGAGAATTTTGTTTCAGTTCTCCTCTCCTTTACCACTCCTGCATCAAATCTCAGTCAGCATGAGATTGTTCCTGGAGATCTTTGTACTTGCCGCTATATTTATGAATTTTCCAATTTTCTTTCCAACTCATCTGATCTTTTTATCTATATTCCTTATTTTGTTTTTTGGCACATTCAGTCACTGTCTGATTTTTTATAATTTTAGTTTCATTTCTATTTCTACTTTACACCGAAATACTTCTGCTAAACTAAGCAAAGATGTCACCTTAGACTTCTTTTCCTCATGTTTTCAAACTTTCATTATGATTGGATCTGGTGAGATCAGCAGATATGTAAACAGTCCTTGGTTGCAGAGCTATACATGTTATCAGTTTTGAGGAGGCCCACACCGCCTTCAGATTGGGGAGTAGTTAATCTTGTTATACACTGATTTTTATATATAAAGTGATAAGCATGAATCATTTTTCTTTTTGTCCTGTTCAATTGATGCATTACTTTCTGGGGTCAGTTAATCACCCAAAAACTGTAAGTTAGAACAGGAAGAGGAAAGTGGTTTATAGCTTAGACTTTATTCCTAGATATGAAGGCAGTTTTCAATTTTAGTTTTAGTCTTGTGTAATATTCTTAACTAGGTTTTATTCTCACTTTTTTCCCTCTCTTCTCAGTATTTATACACTCCCTTCTGCTCAAGTTGTTTTATATCATAGTCCTGTCCCTGATTAATATTTGTAGATTCTTCATTGAGCCTATATTATGATATTGCATGCTCAGAAGAGCAAACGGCACATAATTGAGCCCATGTAAGCAAAAGCTTGCAACATTGAAACATCAGAGCAGCGATTTTTTTCCGAAAGGAAAAAAAATCACTGTTCCAAAAAAAAACAAACAAAAAAAACCTGTAAAACATTACATAATGTGGGAGGCTTTGCCCCCCACACCCCCGACGTGGGGGGCTGTCCCCCACACACACACACTCTACTTAAATATACCAACTCTGAGATTGCACTTCAGTGCTGAAAAGAAAAGTAGCGAAAGCAGCCAAATGAATTCTTTCCCAGGGGAAGAATTCGCTGAAAAGCCGCTTCGCTATTTTGCCTTTTCGTGCTTTTAAGTTCAACAAAGACGCATTTGACAACCTGTGTCTGTGATAGCATAATAGGGAGCCCCTCCCTCTATTCCCAAGCATTTATATACTTCCTCCTGCTCAATTCCTTTTATACACTCCCTCCTGCTCAATTCCTTTTATACACTCCCTCCTGCAGACTCCCTTTCTTTTAATTTCTCCAAGACGCTTGGGTTTCTAATACCATGATGGAAATGGACCCCATTCCTAATCAAAGCACAATTAAATTTCATGAAAATAGTATTGTTTCAGTCTTTGATGTTAGCCAAAAGTGCCCTTCACAGCAACCACAGTGTGCCCAGAAGTGACTCCTTCTATAATTCATATGGAGTTGCATGTATTGGTAACATATCTAAGTATAACTGTAAATTCTTTTTTATAAGATCCATTGTTTTTTCTTCTGTTGGAACTGTCTGGATATCCTTTTTCCACATTGCCCTTGTTTCTGCCTGCAAATCCTAGTATTTTATGATTTTGTGTCTCTATGTATGTAAGACACTGTATTCACTGGGTGTAGCAATTTCAATGATCAATGCTACTTTTGTCTTCTTTTCATGGATTACTATATCTTGTTTTCTTGTATCTATTTTTTAAACTGTTGGTATTGGTAATGGGTGATCCCATGTGATATAAATGTCATCATTCCCTATAATGCTTTGTGGCTCATGTTTCCAGTGCTTTTCAGTTATTTTAATAGTATAATGCTTGCACAATCCCTGGTGCAACAGTCTTGCCACATTATTATGCCTTTCAATATACAGGCCTTTAGCCATTAGTGTATCACACCCAGCAACAAGATGTGCTACTATTTCTCGTTCTGTTTTACAAAGCCTGCATTCATCTATTTCTCCAACATGTTCAATGAACTTTGTAAACTAAGCAAGGAAGTCATCTTAGACTTATTCTTATGTTTTAAAACTCTCTCTATGTTTGGTTCTTTTGAGGTCAGCAGAAATGTATGCAGATCTGTGCATGTAATCAATGTTGAGGAGCCCCATACCTCACTCAGAACGGGGAATATATAATCCTGATATACATTGATTTTTAATAAATCATTTGATAAGCATGAAGCATTTTTCTTTTTTTCTGTCCAACTGATTCAATACATTTTGTGGCCAGCCAGTCATGCCAAAACTGTAAGTTAGTACAGGAAGAGAAAATTGGTTTATAGCTTGGACTTTGTTCCTAGATGCCAGAACTGTATTCAGTACTAATTTTAGTCTTCCAAAATATTCCTTACTGAGTCTTTTTAACATTTGTTTATGTTTTATTGTTGATCCTATATCAGTTCCCAAATATTTATTCACTCCTGCTTGCTCAAGTCCTTTTATATTACATTACTGTCCCAGGCTGATATGTTGTGGGTATTGCAGCATTACCGCTTTAAAGGTTGCTTTTGCACAATTATCATGACCAAATGACAATCTTATATAATCTGAGAAAGTGTTGACCATTTGCAGTTGTACTTTCAGTTCCTCATCTAATAAACTAAACAGTTTAAATCATCCACAAAAAGAAGATGAAAATTCTTTACATGCATCATTGGAAGGCAAGTTATTAGTCTATAATTTTTAGAGTAGCTTGCAGGTTCACTCTTAAGAAGGCGCATTGTTTTGCCTGTTGTTAGCCAGGTTGGTGTCTGTTTGGGGTGTGCATATAAATAGTTGTTAGTCATGGCTAAATCCTTATGAAAGATGTTAATACTTTATACCAAAAGTTAGGTACTGCATCTGGGCCTGGGGTTTTCCAGTCAGAGGCTTTTCTTTAACTTTGTCACAATCTCTCTAGCTGTTCATCTCATTTCAGATCCTGCACCTTTAAACTTCTTATTCTTTCTTTTACTTCTTCTATCCATTTAGCATATTTGTTATGTTCCACAGGATCTTCATAGATACGTCTCCAAAATCTATCTACTTCCTCTTTTTTTGGTGGTCTTTCAATTCCTTTTACCTTGTTTCCCAATTCTCTATAAAACTTGTTTGGGTCATCAATAAATTGATTACTTACTTTTACTTTATATTTATCTGTGTATTTTTTACTTTTCCTTTATATTTAACTGTGTATTTTTTACTTTTTCTTTATATTTATCTGTGTATTTTGTACTTTTCCTATATATTTATCTGTGTATTTTTTACTTTTCTTTTATATTTATCTGTGTATCTTCTAAGCTTTTCCTCTTGTGCTGAAAATTTTTGTTTATTTGCGATAGTGCATGATAAATCCTGGTCTGTTCTAATATTGTGCATTGCTTTAATTACATCTGTCTTTCTTAGTATTTTTTTATCTATTCCCTCTTCTATAGTCTTCTAACAGTGACACGTCTTGTCTTAATTGCCTTATAGTTTTCTATGTTTGATACATCCATGATGGTATCCAATTTCTCCCCTTCCTTTCCCTCACTACCCTGTGTTCTTTTGGTAGAAATGTATCAGTTATTAATTAAGCAGCACAGTAATATATCCTGTTTACTTCTGTTATATTACATGGATCTCTATGGACAGTTCTAATTATTGCATTCGTTTTATCAGACTTCTGACTTTTTAGGTTTTGTTGACTTTCTACAGCCTATTTCTCTCATTGATCTTAATATATCTGTCCATGTCTATTACATTAAGCAACTCTTCTCTTAGCTAATATCTGTCCATGTCTATTAAATTAAGCAACTCTTCTCTTAGTTCATTTTCTTTCAGACTGAGGGCACATCCCTTATTTCCCATTTTCTGTGGGCATTCTCCAGAAAATTCTATAGCATCTTTTGTGTGGCATCTTCTCTTCAATTTCATCCTGTGCCATCTGTTACTCTGTCATATGGGAACTCACTGGCCTATCACTCTTCCGCAATGACTGCATCAGAGTTTCCATAGTTTCCTGTTCCTTTCCTTGCTGTCTAGCTTCAAGTGAATGTTTATGCTAATTTCCTGGGAACGCTCCAAAATATTGTGATATGGCACCTGACCAATTGCTTCCTGTTCCACTGGTTTCCCCTTAATTTGGATTTCCATTGCTCTACCCTGTTGTGGTGCTTTCTGCATTTGATTATATACAACGAATCCTTCAGTTTGTAGATATTCCATAATCTCAATTTCTATTTCTTTAACTTCTCCATTACTAATCGCCTTTTCTACTTTTCCTCTTTGTCTTCTTATTTTTTGTGTTGTAAAGTTTTCCATGTCTGGATTCCTTTGCCTGTATTTCTCTTCAAATTTCTTTGTTGCTGCTCTTTTTGTATTGGTTAGTTTTGCTTTCTTCTTTGCATAAATATTACACCATGCTCTTTTGTATTGGTTAGTTTTGCTTTATTTGCATAAATATTATGCCATATTAAATCTCTTTTTCTTTCCCATGTCCATATTTCTTCACATCTTTCCTGATCTTCCTGTTTCTCCTTACTTTGGGGACTCACTCCATCATGATGTGATTGGGGTTGGGAGGGTGGCTTAATGGCTAAGGTGTTTGCCTTACAAACACAAATTGCAGGGTTGGAGTCTCACAAGGGATAATTGGCTAGGCTTAAAATGGCTCGTAAGAGCAGCTAGCTTAGTACTAAACTATGAACCTATGTAACCTGTATTAGACCTTATACACCAAATCCTTTACTTTGTAGGCACTCCATAACCTCAACTTCTATTTTTTTAACTTCTACTTTACTGATCTTCTTTTCTATGTTCCATCTTTGTGATGATATTTTTTATTGTAAAAAATTCCATACACGGATGCCTTTGCCTATATTTCTCTTATAATATCTTTGGGGCTGCCTTCTTCATATTGATTAATTTGGCTTTCTCTGTTGCATAAATATTGCACCATAGCAAATCTGTCTTTCTTTCCTGTGTCCATATTTCTTTTTTATATTGTTCAGATATCTCTAGGTTTTGTTGTTAATATTTTTGTACTTCCTCAGATTATTCTTTTTCCAAACAGATCAAAGTTTCTTGATCTATATGCTGTTTTTCACAAATCTGTTGTATTAATGAATGCAAATTTTCATTTGAAGCTTCTAAGAGTTTTTCTTGTGGAAGTATTTTTCTTTACTCCAATTTCTCTCTTAATTGTTTTGTATATCTTGTGTCTGGAAATTCTGGTCTTTTTGCATAATAGTAACAATATATAATTTATTTCTTATCCTCAATAGTCTAATCTATTATCTTTATGGCTCTTCTTTGGCTTATCAGTTTTTGTCATTTTTGTGAACTGCTACTTCTTTCTACAACAGGAGGGGCATCCTTCCCCTGGACCTGGCCTGGCCCCATTGTAGGAATGTTTCCATATTTTGATGATTTTACACTGTCATTTTTTCCAGTCCTGGCACCATTGTACCTACCAGGATTTCTAACAGTATGGATTGTAAAATATTCATAAAGATTTTACAAAGAAGAATGGAAAGCAAAATAAATAAAGTTATGAATGGCATAAATGGTATAAAAGGAAAAAAAGTATTCTAAAGAGGCTTTTATTTATAAGGGAATTAGTAGATGTATTATATAGAAATAATCAAGGTAGAATTATGGTAGGTGAGGTAAGCAAAGCCTTCTATTCAGCACAATGTGTTATGGGATATACTGAAGTAATATAATATAGGGAATGGTCAATGGTTTGTTAAGTAAGGAAACAATACTTAAGAATAATATAAGTCAAGGGTATCCCTTGAGTAGTATAATTTCTTTAATAATGAATGTATAAATAAAGAAATGGAAAAGGTGAGTTACATATCAGATGAAGGGGTAGTTGGTCTAATTGTGTTATCTTATACAGATAATATTATAATTACTGCAGGAAATAGTACAGGTATTGGTAGAATACTAAAGGTTTTACAAGACTATTTAAATGTAGTATGATTGAGAATAAATGAAGAGAAAAGCAAAGGATTAAGTTTTGATGGTATGTTGGGAGGTGTTAAGTTTAACTTAACAAATATAAAAGTTCTTGGGATTTGTTTTGGAAACCAGAAAAATACTATAGTTATGAAAAGAAAATTTGAAAAAAATGAATAATGTGTGTAGGTTTTAGAAAACTTTTAGATTATACTGACTTTCAAAAAGAAAGTTTGATTAATTATTTTCTTTGAACCAGAATCCCACATTTAGCAAATGTATTTAGCATGACCGTTTTGTATGAAAAGGACGTTTATAACGTTATTTTTTTTCATTTAGGGTTCTAGATTGAACCCAGTGAAGAGAGGTGTTATATATGTTAATAGAGAAGAATGGGATTTAGGATTGATTAATCCTGTAGTCTATGCAGGATCTTCATACTTGTTTACAATATTATGATGTTTAAAGTGTAATGGTGATTTGTTACTGGTACAAATATTGAAATTTAAGTATAAAAAAGAATGGTTATATATTTGGAATAACAAAAGAAAGAGGTTATGGGACAATTATGAAATAAATAATTATCAAGAGAACATTTTCTCGTGGAAAATAAAACTTGATGACATAGAAAATAATAGAAGAAAATGGTATGATAATGTTATGAATAAATATTTTTTGTTTATATCCATGGAGAGAATTATCAAGAGTTACAACTGCAGCAATGCAAGTTAGAATGTCAAGATATACAGAAAGGGTCCAATGTCAAGATTTTTTTAAGGAGACTTAATATACAAACACTTCCAGTGAAGGCAAACATGCCATATAAGATGAAAAAAGATAGAATTTGTCAGCATTGTAAAGGATTTGAGACCACTGAGTGTGTTTATCTTAGATATAGAGGAACCAAAACTTTATGGAAGAAACTAGTCGATTTAAAATATTTCGAAGGAATTGAAAATGTAAGTAAATTAAATATGGATACGATCATGTATGGTTATTATAAAGAAAAAAGGTGAAAAGTATAACAAAAAAGTTTTGCATAACATGGTTAATTTGGAATCAGAGTTAAGGAAATTTTGTTCAAAGAAAAATGAGATTTAGCAACAATGTTAAAGAAAATAAGGTTTTGGTTAGGGAAAACTGAATGGGGATCTCAAAACTAAAAATGTGTTTCTTTTTATTGCATATTAATAAAATTGCAAAAAAAGTTATACATGTAAACAATGTATATATTCTAAATATGTATATAAGTTTATTGCCAACTTGTGTGTGTTTTTTTTATAAATGAAGGACCCGCATTCTTTTAAATAGGTGTGGAGAGATCTTTTGCATCCACCTGAGGCACGCCCAACTCAAGCAGATGGGACTTCAGTTTAACATCTCATACAAAAGACAAATTATGCTAAGAAATGATGTCTAAAACTACAGTCTATATGATAGGCGTATATATTTCCAGTTTTTGTAAGAGTGACAAGAATATTTTGTAACTATAAACTAATTCATAGTACTGGCATTCTGTTTTGCTTTTGAAGAACAAATTTGTCTTTGATATCTTTTTTTTTTAATCTGAGAGGTTTCTGAACAGAGTGAGGAACCAGTAAACCTAGGTTGAGGTCTTCCATATAATCTTAAAATGATTATCCCTTTCAGTTCATAATTAACTTAATTTCACTAAAAATGAAATGTACAATAATATAGACTTTGTTTTTCATGCTGATCATTGGCAGTGCATGCAGAAAGAGTGGTAGGTAATGGTGCACCATTGTCATACTCATTGAAGTACTTACTTGCATATGTGCATAGTACCTTTTGGTATAGACTTCTGTTTTATTTTTCTTAGGTTCATAGGTTCATAGGTTCATAGGTTCATACTAGGCTATCTGCCCTAGGGCATTTATAAGCCTAGCCAGAATGTGTTTGGCTTTCACCACCCATTTTAAATTTATTTTGCTATGCCCTTTTTCGAGGTTAGTATACTGTGCCTCTGTCTAACAGTGACACAGAAGTGATACCCAGGGTAAACCTACGATCTCCCATCCACTCATCAAGATTCCTCTTGAAGAGTCTCAATGAGGGACTCTGCCTAACCTGGACTGGGATTTTATTCCAGAGTGAAGGGAGCCTCTGGGTTATGAATCTGTCCCTCCAGCATGTCCTATTTATTTCAGTGCTGAGGTTCAAGTCTCTCGAGCACGTAGCTTGATGGGATTTGGATTTTCTGAGGTGCAGCATGTCCATTAATTCCGGGTTGGACATGGCTTTATACGTCAGGCACAGATCGCCTCTGAACAGGCAGTATGCCACTGAGTAGAGCTGGAGTTTCTTTAACCAGGCAGCATATGGCATCTGTTTGAGCCCTTTGATCCTCTTGGTGAGGTACTTTTGGGGTCTTTCCAGTTGCTGCAGGTGTCTGGTAAGGTACATCCCAAAAGGGGCATTGTACTCAATTATGGGCCTGATGAGGGATGAGTAAAGAGGCACGATGACCTCCCCTGATCTAGATGTGAATCCCTTCATAATTAGGTGGGCTATATAAAATGTTTTTCTAACCACTTTGGCCATGTGGTTGTCAAATGAGAGAGTGCTATCAACTTGGGTCCCCAGGTACCTAATTACTTCTTCTGTACTTAATGGATTACCACCTATGTGGTAATTTGTGGGCACTTTGTTTTTGCCAAAGGGGATGACTATGCACTTTTTGGCATTTAGCTTGAGGCCATGTCTCTGGCACCAGTTGTCTGTTTCTATGAGGCCCTTTTGGAGGATGCTTGTGTCGGCTGGAGAGTCGATTATGGCGCCCAGTTTGCAATCATCAGTGAACTTGGTCAGCCACAGTCCTTCCGTGTTGGCCTGCACCTCCAAGAAATATATACCGAACAAGAGAGGTCCCAGGACTGAGCCTTGTGGGACACCACTTGTAACTGGTTTGGAGTCTGACATGGCTCCAGCAATTCTAACCATGTGGGTTCTGTCCTTGAGCCAGTTTGCAATCCATCTAGTGACATAGGGGTTTATATTTAAGCTGGTGAGCTTATCTATAATGCCCGAGTGGGGTATTGTATCGAAGGCTTTTGCAAGGTCCAGGTAGGCTGTGTGGACCACCTTCCCCTCGTCAATGGCCTTGGTGACTGTTTCAAAGAAATCAACCAGGTTTAAGAGGCAGGATCTGCCCTTAACAAAGCCAAACTGGGTAGGATCCAGTGTTTGTAGGTCCCCAATATCTTTATTTATGAGGTCCATGATGATCCTTTCCATAGCTTTGCAGACCAAGCTAGTCAGGCTTATGGGGCGATAGTTTCCAGGATCCGTTGAGGCACCACCTTTATGGAGAGGGACCACTGTTGCTGTATGCCACTCTTTGGGCACATATCCTGTAGTAAGGCTGAGATTGAACAGTAGTTTTATGTTTGGGTTTAGCTCTTCTTGGAGTTCATGTAGGACACAGCCCGGGACACCGTCTGGTCCCATTGATGCTGTGTTTTTGCTTTGGAGAGGGCGGCTCTTACCTGAGCATCTGAGATGTCAGGGGCAGCACTCTGCTGGGATAGATATTTGCCCTTTTGGTGGGGAGTTTGCTGAACCTGTCAGCTAGGATGTTGGCAATGTCTGTGGGTTCGTGTATTTTTGTCATTTTGGACTAATTCTGAGCATATCTGGGAATTACCACCCAGGTTCCTAACATAACTAAAGAAAGCCTTGTGATTATCCTTAGTGTCCTGTGCAATTTTTCTCTCTAAGCTGGCCTTAGACAATTTTATGAATGCCCGTAGTTTTTTGCTAATACTGACCAGTGATGCCTTCCCTTTTTGGGATTTTGCTCTATCATTTAGTAGCTTCCTCCTTCTATTGTATAGTTTGTTTATGGCTGGGGTCCACCAGACAGGACGTCTGCCTTTGGAGGATTGGGTCTTGGTTTTATTTGGGATCGCATGATCCATGCATTCCTGAAGGTGTTCATAGAATGCGTTTATAAAGGATTCTGTGGTCTGGGCTGTATTTTCCACAGACCCGGGGTCTTTTAAGGATTCCCCCTCGGTTTTGAGGAGTGTGAAATTTGCTTTAGAGAAGTTTTTCACTGTGGTTTTCTGGGCAGCGGGTGGGGTCGGGATGTGAATATCCAGTGAGATTAGTTTATGGTCTGATCTTACCAGTGAGGGATACACTTCTGGTCTGGAGCATAGAGTCCCCATGTTGGTGATGATAAGGTCCAGTATGTTTTCCCCTCTTGTGGGAGTGGTAACAAGTTGTTCCATAGCATTTGAGTTTATAAATTCTAGGAACCTTTGGGCTTGGGTGTTGGAGCTAGAGTAATGCTCCCAGTCTATGTCTGGGTAGTTGAAGTCGCCCAATATAATGGTGTTTGGAGAGACCGTCATATTTTCCAGTGTTCTCAGGAAGGCCGAGTGGGTTTCCTGGGTTTGGGAGGGTGGTCTGTAGCAGGCTATAAACTGGAAGGCAGTTTTACCCACTGTTAGTTACACATGGATAGTCTCTGATGCTTCGTGCTTTGCCACCAACCTGGAGGTGTGGGTATCTTTGATGAATATCGATACTCCCCCTCCTTTTGTGGTTCGGTCCAAGTTTTGGGCCCGAAAAGCATGGTATGAGGTATAACCTGGTAGTTCTGAGGTGCTCTCGGGAGCCCTGAACCAGGTTTCTGTTACTGCACAGATATCGATGTTCTCCATGCTAAGGAGAGTTTCGAGTGCGTGCATCTTGAGGTTTCTTTGTATAGACTTCTGTTTTATTTTTCTTTTCCAATTCATATCTACAAGTTATCATTTAATTATGATAATCTGTGATTCACCAAAAGCATTCCTATTGATTTTCTGGCTTTCATTTTATGGTGAAATGTTTAAATCTAAGAATGTTGTTTGCCAAAAGTAGATTGATTTTTCCAAAATATGCAAGTCACCTAATGACTCCAAAAGTTTAGTTATACAATTTCATTAAAAACTCAAGTTTTCTCTATACAATAAATTAAAAGCTGTATTGTCTCCTAGGAAAAGATATAACTTTTCCAACTCATTTATGGTTATAACTTTTAATATGATTGCAATTTATCTGTATCTTTGGTGCTGGCAAAAATAAATAAGGTTATAAAGTACTGTTGTTAGCATTATAAAATGACATGGACTGTACTAATAAAGTCTTATCAAAGCTGCAGCAATTGAATAATATAATGTTCCATATTCATTCACAGTGCTTAAACATATTATTGTTGTCATTTTCACACCACTAACACAAATAATTAGAAAGTGATTGTGTAAAATAGTTCCATAGTGTAGGATTAGTAAATGATAATTGGATGTTGCAAAGACTGGAGAAATCAGCAAACAGCTATTCAATGGTGAAAGACACTTGTGCAGCACAGTATGCTGTGTGGGCTACCAATACAGATAAATCCACCCTCTCAGACATAGTCTACGATTCAGAAAAATGGTAACGACAACTATGAGTGGAATAGTCCTACTCCATTAAATTATGAACCATGACTGTATAACAAGTGTTGTCAAATCTTTATATGAGAACAGTGGTTAGTTCTGATGCTGATATGTAGTTTGCTGTACAACATCGGTTAAAACTGAATAAAAGCCCTACATAATACCAGTTTTGTCTGGGAGCAAAAAAAAAAAACTCCCTGTTGCACTATTCTATCTTTTACTCTTTAACATTATGTATAACCACATCTGCAATCCACCCACATCTGGGATGCAGACATTCTCTTTCAAGTGGGAGTGCATGGATCACTTTATTACTGTGATATTGCAATAAACTGTCCTCCCACAGTCATGTGCAGCGAAATTCAAAAGTTTGTCTTTCCCTTGACCATGGAGGACTATGTGTGGAAACACTGTGGCATTAAAAAAGCTGGGTGCAAAAATGTGTCTTTGATGTATGTTTTGAGGTAATCAAAGAAGCTTGGATTCATGGAAGAAAGGAAAGAAATAGGATACATTTATTTGTGATATCTGCTTACAGATATGGGGATGACTCAGAAGAAATTAGAAAAGAACATACATGGAGATGACACATGTCTCTGCAAGCCTGTACTCACTACATAGACTGGGAATGCTACTTTAACTTGAGAGAGGTGGAGACAGTATACAGGTACTTTATGTCAGCATTGACAAAAAGGTAATGAAATTTGTAAGTAGTTCAGGAGGACATATAAACTTAGTGCATCACAGTAGTCACTGAATACCTGCAGAAGTTTAGCTTTCATCATAAATTGTATATCTTTAACAGATGTGTATATTATAACTTCATATACCATGCACACTGTACATGTGTACTTTGTAATCCTTTAATCCATATCTATATCTCTCTTTACTGACCATTACTGACTAATCCTACTCCAGACAACAACCGCATATGTATGTATATGGGTCTACTTTAGCTAATTGAAACGCCACTTACCTGACTCTGAAAACGCCAAGATGACAGCACCAAAAATCCACTTAAATGAACACGTACATCACCAACAAAAAGCTATAGGTAAGCATCAATTTGACCGCACCACAACAAAACACGGAAACTGAACCACATGAAACCCACGTATGGGGGGTCTTGGCACCCACACACACCCCTAACTAAATATACCAACTCCGAGACTGCAATTCAGTGGGGAAAGGGGCAAAGTTCACTATGGTGGACAAATGGTTACTTACCTATAGTTCGTTGTCGGTGATATACGTGTTCATTTAAGTGGATTTTCATTATTTTCTAACTTCAATCTTTAATGGTTTGCCACTAATTTGTCAGAAAAACACAATTTTATGAAAAATGGACCAAAAATGTGAGGCAGAAATCTGGACATTCTACAAAAATCTGTACAGTTGTGAGGTATGGTTAATGTATATTTGTTCGGTGACTTGCTAATGTGTGTTTAATGTTATTTAAATTACATTAAATTCTTTAATGTTTTACTGTCATGAAAAATGAAAATCTAGGAACAGTATTTCCTGCAAGTATTTGGGAAGAATTTGAAGAGTTGTAAGTACATTCATTTCATGTCTGATAATTTTACTGTTTGTAAATCACGTTAAAACTCTTTCTTTATTGAAGACTTACATGGTTTCTAGTCCAAATTTTATGACATGAACCCCTACAAAATCCATCAATGTGCAGTCAGGAAAGAAACGTTTAACTAACATATAATTTTATTTATTTTTATTTATTTATTTATTTATTTATTTGTTTTTGCTGTCCGAAGTCCTCAAAGCATTTTCTCCATGCCATCTGTCTTTGAAATTACACTTGCTAGTTATTCAGTGAACATTTTGTTTACCATCTCAGTGAAAAGAGACATCAACAGAAATTAATAGAAATAAATGTGACAGTACATTCTCCAGTGCAGTAAGTATTTTTATAGTACATGACTAACTGAGTCTGTCTGAATGCAATATTTGCAACACATGTATGTGAGGCATTCAAATATTTGCCATTGTTTATACTGACCCTCTCCAAATGTCTTGAAACTTAGAAAGTAGAAGTTCAGTAAAACAAATAAATAAATTAATAAAGCAGACCGCTGCATAGAGTTTCAAATCTGCTGAATCACATCTCAAGCCATTTAAAAACATTCAGTGCAAATGCCTAGATGTCTTGTTTAGTAATGAAATGTTATAGTTTACAAGCATTGTTTGGCATTTCCACTTTCCAGATGGATGCATATATCACAGCAGCAATACGATCTATGTCCAAGCAAGTGTGAAGATGGCACATTACTGCTAAGTGTACAGTAGGTGTTCAAAGAAATAGTTGCTACTGTCTTTGCTTTCTGTGTGACAGATATTCACATCAATTACAGTTGAGAAATCAATCTTCAAGAATGAGACTTCCTGTGGATGGTGGCTGAAAATAAGGCAGAAACTGAAATGATGAACATAAACTGCTGGAATGCATTTTCATGCTTCATTGTCCAGTGAAAAGGAATGTTTTCTGATCAGTTGATCTGTTATACTGACAATTCCATTTGCTTTCAGATAACAACATAAGCACCTGTCTAAAAGTTGTCTCTACTTCTGTTCCTGTTGCAGACAAGAAGTAATTTATACTGTCCATATTGCAGCAACAAGCATATGGTGTTTATTATATGCATTGTCCAAAGTCAATAACCTCCTTCTTAAACATACAAACTTCTCTATTTCTTTTTTACCTCTGTTATCATAAAACATTTAAAGATCTTTGCACTGTATCAACTTTTGAAAAGCTGCATTATGCTGCTTAAATGAAATACTTTAAATTCTGCATATAGATTGATTACATGCATGTAAATGTTTGATTTTGAACTGGTGGAACTATTTCTAGAAAATACGTAAATTGGATGAAAACAGCTGACATCTTATAGTTAATATGGTATCATTTTCAGGGCAAGAATACATAAGTAGAATGTTTTGTGTTATAAAGTATGTTACAAATAAGCAATGTTATTTTAAAAGTATGGAAAAGGAAAATAAAACAAAAATATGACAATCTGGTTTTGCAGCATACAGTTCCTGGGTTTGTACACTACAGTTAAATAACTGCAGAAGCACTTTGGCTAATGAGGGTATGGATCGGCTGCTCCTGCATATGGTTAGGTATTATGCAGCATTACAGTACACATGCTAATGATTTGTTTTCTTCCATCAGTTACAGTAAAGCTAATCACCAAAATCATGCTTCATCATTTGATTAAACAATACACACATTAGCTATCCATTTGCTTACTATTTAGAATTTAAGATTAATACATTATGAACATCTCACAGTAAGACGCTGTCCGGTTCGATTCTCAGCTAGAGCATCTTCTGCGTGGAGACATGCATGAATGGGCGTACCTTCATTGAAGGTTGTGCGTCAGGCCTGGCAAGACTGTACGTAAAAATCAACTGCCAATCATTAGCAGACCGGAGTTCCGCTGTGACGACCCCTAACCGGGAAAAAGCCGAAAGACACAAACAAACATTATGAACATAAACTGTATGTGTAAAATGAGTAATCAGTCTGCTACAGTTAATGAGCTTTTTCTAAGTTAAAGTTGTATAGCAGATGTAGATAATTGTCTTAGTCTCTGAAAGTATCACACTAATTCATTATTATTTGATAAGAAAATTATTGGGGTTAGCACTTGATTTTGAAAGGCTTTTGTGCTTTGCAAAATTTCAGTATCACAATCCACTCAGGTAAGATAGTGCATGCAGATACAATTGCAGAACATCTTATTTTCTTGAATATTAAATGTTTTCACCTTATCTTTTAATAAATGGCACTATGGGCTGTGAAGTAGAAGGTGACCGATTTCTATATAAATATGAATATGCAGTAGTTGTCTTCTTCTGACTGGATTGTGTCATGAAGGTTTTAGTTTAAATGCTATGTGAATACTAGTTTGGTATGTTATGCACTGAGGAAGGGGATTGGCCTGAAAGCTTTGCGTATTTTAAATCTACAAGTTTGTTACTTACTATTACCTGCCTAGTGTTTGTGATCCCTGGACTTTACCTTGTTCTTTGTGAGTATTTTGTGTTTGGAGTTAACCTCAGAGCTGGTCCTAGCTGTTTTTCCTTGTCTTTGATTTCTATATAATAAAACATTTTTGATTGACAGTGAAATGGGTAATTTCATGAGAAACATTGCAGGGCAGTGCAGTTGTGCAGTAGTTAACGTTGACTCTTCACAGCAAGAGGTTCTCCAGTTTGATTCTCAGCTGGGGTGCCTTCTGTGCGGAGTCTGCACACGTCCACTCTGTGCTTGAAAAGGTTCACTCCAGTTTCCACCCACATTCCAAAGACATGCATCTGGAGTGTTTCTCCCCAAGACTCCACTGAAAATGGACTCTGTACTAGTCAGTACTTTCCCAGTAAACAAATGTTAAATAAATAAATTTAACCACAAATACAGGTATATATATATATATATATATATATATATATATATATATATATATATATATATATATATATATATATATATATATATATATTTTTTTTTTTTTTTTTTTACATTTATTTATTTTTTGAAGGCTTATTAGGGCAGCAGGTAGTACATTAGTATCATAATCTCAAGGTCATGAGTTAAATCCTCACATAGGGCAATTTCAACTTTTTTGACCTATGCCTGACTTACAAGGCATTCACAAATTCAGCCCTGATGGAGCTGCTATGCATTCACAAGTCAGAGAGCATGAGGGTGACCTGATCCAGGAAACTAAATTTAGTCAGTGACTCAATCAAGACATGCTGCTGAGACAGATATATGTCTCAGAAATTTCCCCTTCTTTACAATAGGCTTCTTATTCACATTAAGCTTTGCTATCTCCTGACCCTCGTCAAATGCAATATGAATCAGTTGATGAGGAATCACAAATTCACACCTGGGGTAATACCTGTGTTCCTTATGGACAGGGGCAATCTGTAAGATATTGAAGGCAGTGGCATAAATCTATGCTATCCTCTTGCCCATTGGGGACATATGTATTGGGTAAAATTGAGTTATATTGGCTAGGCTTGTAAGAGCTATTAATCCATTAGCCTAGTAGTCTCCTATGAACCTATCAACCTCTAATATTTCCGCTGAAGTTTGTAATTTTATTTGATTTATGAAGTATACTTATCTCTGTATGGAAACATTACACTTTTGTACTGTTTATATCACTTCTCACTGAACTTCTAACAATTATATTAGCAATATAGGTATGTTTCAGCATATTGCTGCATAGAAAGTATAAAATGGGATTTGATAATACCCATTCTCTAAGGAAAAATCACATTATTAGGCAGTGATGTGAACTGTCATTTCAGAATGTAAAGTAGCCATGCATTTTGTTAGTGCTAATTATAAATCATGTGCCACTATGTCTCTGACATTGATCATATCAATTAGCAGGAATAGTTTAATTACATTATGTAAATGAGATATGACACAGTAATTTATTTTGACTGAAGGTAGATACAGCAAAACCATTGCTGATGTATATAAAAATCCAAAGGGCACCATGTCAGCATATCTCTGCAACTGTAAAGTAAATGTATCGAAAATAGGAAGATTTATTATGGAAGTTGATAAGGATCCAATTTTTAATGCAATAATTCACTTGACTTTCCCATTTTGAGCTTCATGATTTAATGTGTGTTTCTATTAAAATACAGAGCCCAAGGAATAAATGTAGGGTGGGTTTTCATTGAAAAGAAATTAACACTGTAGTTCTCAAAAAATTATTTTGCCTTTTATTCTGTCAAGGAGTATATAGTCTCCATTCAAGTTTACAAAAGTCCAGAAAATGGTCACACAGAAGGAAATGTAACGTTTTTTGTAACAAACCAAACAAGACTATCACATAATTTTTCCATAAAGACATACATTCATTATGATATACTGACATTAAGGGTATATAGCCACAGAAAGTGGAGATGTACATGTTATTTAATGTTAAACTTTCTAAATAATAGGTGCAATAGTAACAATATAGTGATTATGTTTCAAATTTGGAAATTCCACATTTATTGTAGGTTAGTACACAGTCTTGTATTAAGCAGACAGGGTTAAAGAAACATATCCATCTAATAGATATATTATTTTGTGAGAAAACATTATTATTATTATTTTTTATTTTACATTTGTTAACCGGGGGTGTCTGACTGAGCCGAAAAGGCCCTTTTTCAGCAGAGGCCCGGGGAGAAAAGCTCCACAAGGAAAAATTACAGACACATTTAGTTATTTAGACACGATCAGTATACACACAAATTCCAGGAGACATGTTTTTACAGTGGTATGCGGCACATAAACAGTTACAGTGGAGAGAACAAACAAAAAATATTAATTTAAAAATAAAGGTAATTAATAGATTTGTGGTGTACAGCTGAAATTTGGAAAATAGGTAGAATACATACATAGTACACAGGTACAGTACATACATTGTAGCTTAGCCAGTATTTGTGAGTAAGGCTGAAAACTATTATCAAGTGCTCTAGATTTTGTATGTATGTGTTATCCACTTTCACTAGCCTGGGGAGCAATCCGCACTGCCAACTTTCCTTGAGATGTTGCCTGATGAGGTCTTTAAAGGAGGCTTTGGATGATGTGTTTTGAATGCTTGTAGGGACAGAGTTCCATTTTTTAACCACTGAACTACTATATAGTGCATCTCCAAAGCTATTGTAGCTGTTGGTGACTTCTAGTAGTAGTTTGCTTGATGATCTAAGAGGCCTTTTGGCTGAGTGATGTTGTACTAGGCTTTTGAGGGCAGGACACTTATTGGGGAGGTAATAGAATGACAGAGGCAGAGCTGATTGTAAGGTTGGGCAGTTCCAGCCAGTTCAAGCCAATGAAAAACATGAAAACATCAGCTTGTGGATGTTAGGACTATGCACTTTTTACCAGCAGCATTTGTCTGGGTTTTATAGGCAAAAGTGGAACATTTGCTATGGAGTTATCAGAATTTGCAGCATTTGGGAAATAATTATTGCATCATAACCCTATAAATAATACACAATAATTTATTTATTATTATTTATGTTTTTGTCTTTTGTTAACCTGGTTAGTCTACTTGGCTGGTGGCCCATTTTCAGTGGAGACCCAAGGAGAAAAGCTCCATACAAAGAACAAATTACAGAGTTTTATATCTGCAATACATACATTCATGACATATAAAAAATAAAGTACAAAGCATCAATATAGTTATGCAATAATGAAAATTAACAATTCCAGTGGCGGCTGGTGACTTCAAATTAAAGGGGGGCTGCAGGAGACAGCTGAATGGGTGGGGTCAAGGGGAAGGGGTGTGGCCAACTAGAAAGGGGAGGAGCTATGCTCAAAACCACAAAAACTAACTTTAATTAAATACGCTGCCCTGGGTGGCAAACCATCATTATGAGAGTCCAGTCAAGACAAAAATAAGTGTAGAAGAATAAAAATATTTCAATGCATTGGCTGCATGACAGCTTACTTAATATCTAGATGGAAACAAAAGGTTGTGAGGCATGAAAAAATAAATTACTTTTTAAATACATTACTGGAATGCCAGTCAAAATCAAGTACAAGAAAAAACAGAAGCACTCAACTCAAACCACTTCTCCTTGCACTGCAGTTCTAATTATAATTTATATTCAGCTTTATTAAAGTACCAAGTAACATGCTGAAAGTAGAAATCTCTGTGATGCCCCACTTGTAAAAATGTTTCTTATCCAAAAAAGACCTGCTGCCTGACAACTATCTACTTGTTTCATGGGGAAAACATGTAAGTAAAAAAATGAAAAGCAAACAAGAAACAAGCTCAAGATACATTGCTTAAAGGATTACTGTACAGGTTATGGACCACACATGATCATTGGCATTCTGTTTAGTTTACGGGTAACGTCTGTAGAGATGACTGGAAGTCTCCAACAAGTGTAATGAGCTTTTTAAAATAATGGAATCCTGTCCTTTAATACCCAAGGCTTATACATTATCTAGTCAAGTATTCTCTGCATGGTAACAACAGAAAGGCTTTCAATGTTGGCAATTCTTTAACAGTATGCTTATTAAAGCTTACTTGCATCTTACGATCTCAGACAAGCTTACCTTATGGTCATTAAAGCATTGCACTGAGCAACAGGCACTTTGAGTAATAAGCATAAATCAACAGTACAAAAATATGACGGAAACCAGACCTTTCTGCAAAATCAAGGACAGATGAAAAGCCACTGTAGTACTTGTGTCTACCTTGGATGGGGGGGGGACACTGCACATTTACACTGCATAACTACTCCTTGCCCTGCTTGGACACATCCAGAGTCACTACATGGTGGAGTGGGGTGCAACAAGTATGTCACAATTTGAAATGTCTCTGGCTGACTGATGGCCCTGACACATTTGTCATACCTCTCAACCTCAGAGCAAGAAATCTGGACAAAGCCATACACAGAAGTGGGACAAATACCCAAAAATAAGGACAATTTTTAAATATTGCTCTAATAAACTTAGAAAGATAATAGAATAGGTCTTGCATTAGTATGACTTTTCTGAAGGGTATAAAATCTGAAACTCAAATGTCTGTCATTATTTTCTAACTTCAGTCTTTAGTGATTTGTCACTAATTTGCCAAAAACACAATTTTATGAAAATGGACCAAATGTGATGTAAAAATATAAAATAGCCACACAATACAGCTAGGAACCTGTCAAAGAAGGGACACTTTAATATTAGTACTGCTAACTTGAGCAGCTAACAAAATAAAATAATCTACATGCATTTCAAGTAATCTATAACTTTGATTATTACAGTTATTTCTTAATTGTAAACCCTCCATGTTTTCTTCCAAAATTGCTATTTTATGGAGGGATTATTAGGGGAAGAGCAACATTTTGAGCCAAAATCGGGACAGTTGAGAGGTTGGCTATGCCTAATTCTATAAAGCAATTTATTTGCATGCACCTCTCAACCTGTTAATGCAGTAAATCTGAACAAGGCAAAATATATTGGGGGAACATATAAACAGTACTAAAAATTGCTCTTGTATAAATTGAGACAATTGATAGAATAACAGTTCTTACTTTCGCATGCATTTTTCTGAAGGTTATGAAGTCTGAAACTCAGTGTATCATTATTTAGTGACTTAATTTCTAAATGATTTGCCAGAAAACTACAAATTTTATGAAGAACAAACCAAAAATAAGAAGCAAAAATCTATTCATTCTTTGAAAATCTGGACAGTTGGGAGGTATAGTTCAGCTGGGCCTGTCTGAGTTTGCTGCCCTTCCCCCCTGACAAAATCATGGTTGAATGGAGCCTCTGCAGCCATTCCAATGAACCATCACTTGGCTATTTCACTCCTTTTACCATAAACACTAATGTGCATACTGCTTTACTTCTATGACGAGTTGGACTTCATTTGAAAGTTTTATTTTGTATTTTACAGCACAAACACTAAGTCATCTACTAAACAAATAAATGCAGTCTCACAATGAAAACTTAGCATTAAAACTTCTCTGCCCTTGAAACTCACATTCAATGAAACAGTATTGAAACCCACATTCAAAGAAAATACATTTTGCCAGTGGCAGATAAAAGATTAATTTTGGGCTGTTTTCAAATCATAGGCCCCTTGCATATGAAACATACATGTGCTCTTTGATACACCTCCCTCATTGTACTAAATTATATTCCTTGTACAATATATTACAGTTGTTAGAGGGCATTTTAAATTTGTTTTGAACATTTTTCCAGTAAGCAATGAAACAAAATGCATGCACCCATAATGACAAAACTGCCCAGTTCAGAACATTTATCATAAAAGTCTACTCAGACTTCCACAGTCCACCATTATCAGTAAATATGCACAATTCTACAGTCCACCACTATCAGTAAATATGCACAATTCTACAGTCCACCATTATCAGTAAATATGCACTATTCTACACAGTCCATTATCAGTAAATATGCGCTATCTCTGAAGAAGTAAAAGTCATCTAAATAATTCCACATTAAAGAAATCTGTAACTAATGAAGAGGTTGCTGCTAGCAAACACCTTTATATTTCATGGTTTCATTGAAAAATAAAGTGTCTGTTGCCCCTCAGGAATAAACTGCCTATATTACATTAAAAAAATGATAAGCTAGTAATATTGCAAGAGGAAATGGATGGCAAACTGATAACGGACTCATAGTTAGTATCTTCACCAAGGAGAACATTCTCAGTATGGCAGCATCCACCCCTTGTGGGAGTAGAACCCACAGCCTTCTGCATCAAAGGCAAGTACACAACCTGTTGTGCTATTAACAAGGCAAACCAACTTCACTTAAGCAACACTAAACTTCTGTTCCCCTGCAGCTCTCAGCTCCTTGTAAAATCTACTCAATACTCAACTTTGCAGCACAAAAAACTGGAAAAAGCCAAAATGTATTGGGGGGGGGTCAAAAGCCCAAAAACCAGGGACACAAACATTGCTTGTATAATCTTGGAAAGTTGCTAGAACCATACATTTTACTGCCAAGCTCCCTGTGCAAAACAGTCAGAGCAACATACCACTACGCCAAATCAGCTGCTTTGTAAAAGAGGAAGATAAAAACTTAAATGGCTATCATTTAGTGAATTCAGTTCTCACCATAGCTGTCAACCTCTTAGTACAAAACACCTGGACAAACCCAGTAATGAGGGAATACAGCCCTCAAACATTCAATGAATTCAGTTCTTGCCATAACTGTCAACCTTAGCACAAAAAACTTGGACGAAGCCAATAATGGGGGAATACAGTCCCAAAAATAGGGACACATTTCAAATATTCATCTTATAAACTTAGAAAATTGCTAGAATAAAATGTTGTGTTACTATGTATTTTCTGAAGAACATGAAGTCTGAAATTCAAATGCCTGTCAATTTTACTGCTGACAGAATAAAAACAATTTTCAGCAGAGACCCAGGGAGAAATACTGCAGACACGTCTTTGTAAAATGACAGGGCACCAGAGCAAATCCACACAAACACAGGGAGGAGATGCAGACTCCACACAGAAGGCACCCCAGCCAAGAATCAAACCAGAAAACCTATAGCTGTGAAGCAACAATACTACCACTGCACCATCAAATATGCAAGGACTTAAACATTCAGAAACCTGAAGTCTGAAATTCAAATGCCTGTCAATTTTATTTAACATTTGTTAATCAGGACAGTCTGACTTGGAACAAAAGAAAATTTTCAGCAGAGGCCCAGGAAGAAATAATGCAGACATGTCTTTGTAACATGGGAGGACACAAAAGCAAACCCACACAAACACAGGGAGAAGATAAAGACCCCACAAAGAAGGCACCCCAGCCAAGAAGCAAACCTGAGAACCTGCAGCTGGGAGGCAACAATGCTACCACTGCACCATCAAATATCAAGCATTGCAACATTTACAAACCACAGATATTATGAGGAACAGATCAGATCAAATATGAGGCAAAAATCTGCAGTTTTTTTTTTTTTTTTTTTACAAATGGTGGTGGGTAGGGAATTCAGGTCTTTAACACCTGCATACAAGGTACAGGGTTCAAGCCTGAGGTATTCCCTACCACACACACACACACACACACACACACACACACACACACACACACACACACACACCTGTAGTAGCAAAACCACAAAACTAAATATACTGCACTGGGTGCCAAACAGTCGTCATGAGAGTCCAATCAAGACAAAATGAAGTGTAGAAGAATAAAAATATTTCAATGCATTGGCTGCATGACAGCTTAATATCTAGATGGAAACAAGAGGTTGTGAGGCATGAAAAATAAATTACTTTTTAAATACATTAATGGAACGCCAGTCAAAATTTTAAGTTTTTTAAAGCTTTGCTATCTCCTGACCCTCGTCAAATGCAATATGAATCAGTTGATGAGGAATCACAAATTCACACCTGGGGTAATACCTGTGTTCCTTATGGACAGGGGCAATCTGTAAGATATTGAAGGCAGTGGCATAAATCTATGCTATCCTCTTGCCCATTGGGGACATATGTATTGGGTAAAATTGAGTTATATTGGCTAGGCTTGTAAGAGCTATTAATCCATTAGCCTAGTAGTCTCCTATGAACCTATCAACCTCTAATATTTCCGCTGAAGTTTGTAATTTTTATTTGATTTATGAAGTATACTTATCTCTGTATGGAAACATTACACTTTTGTACTGTTTATATCACTTCTCACTGAACTTCTAACAATTATATTAGCAATATAGGTATGTTTCAGCATATTGCTGCATAGAAAGTATAAAATGGATTTGATAATACCCATTCTCTAAGGAAAAATCACATTATTAGGCAGTGATGTGAACTGTCATTTCAGAATGTAAAGTAGCCATGCATTTTGTTAGTGCTAATTATAAATCATGTGCCACTATGTCTCTGACATTGATCATATCAATTAGCAGGAATAGTTTAATTACATTATGTAAATGAGATATGACACAGTAATTTATTTTGACTGAAGGTAGATACAGCAAAACCATTGCTGATGTATATAAAAATCCAAAGGGCACCATGTCAGCATATCTCTGCAACTGTAAAGTAAATGTATCGAAAATAGGAAGATTTATTATGGAAGTTGATAAGGATCCAATTTTTAATGCAATAATTCACTTGACTTTCCCATTTTGAGCTTCATGATTTAATGTGTGTTTCTATTAAAATACAGAGCCCAAGGAATAAATGTAGGGTGGGTTTTCATTGAAAAGAAATTAACACTGTAGTTCTCAAAAAATTGTTTTGCATTTTATTCTGTCAAGGAGTATATAGTCTCCATTCAAGTTTACAAAAGTCCAGAAAATGGTCACACAGAAGGAAATGTAACGTTTTTTGTAACAAACCAAACAAGACTATCACATCATTTTTCCATAAAGACATACATTCATTATGATATACTGACATTAAGGGTATATAGCCACAGAAAGTGGAGATGTACATGTTATTTAATGTTAAACTTTCTAAATAATAGGTGCAACAGTAACAATATAGTGATTATGTTTCAAATTTGGAAATTCCACATTTAGTGTAGGTTAGTACACAGTCTTGTATTAAGCAGACAGGGTTAAAGAAACATATCCATCTAATAGATATATTATTTTGTGAGAAAACATTATTATTATTATTTTTTATTTTATATTTGTTAACCCGGGGTGTCTGACTGAGCCGAAAAGGCCCTTTTTCAGCAGAGGCCCGGGGAGAAAAGCTCCACAAGGAAAAATTACAGACACATTTAGTTATTTAGACACGATCAGTATACACACAAATTCCAGGAGACATGTTTTTACAGTGGTATGCGGCACATAAACAGTTACAGTGGAGAGAACAAACAAAAAATATTAATTTAAAAATAAAGGTAATTAATAGATTTGTGGTGTACAGCTGAAATTTGGAAAATAGGTGAATACATACATAGTACACAGGTACAGTACATACATTGTAGCTTAGCCAGTATTTGTGAGTAAGGCTGAAAACTATTATCAAGTGCTCTAGATTTTGTATGTATGTGTTATCCACTTTCACTATCCTGGGGAGCAATCCGCACTGCCAACTTTCCTTGAGATGTTGCCTGATGAGGTCTTTAAAGGAGGCTTTGGATGATGTGTTTTGAATGCTTGTAGGGACAGAGTTCCATTTTAACCACTGAACTACTATATAGTGCATCTCCAAAGCTATTGTAGCTGTTGGTGACTTCTAGTAGTAGTTTGCTTGATGATCTAAGAGGCCTTTTGGCTGAGTGATGTTGTACTAGGCTTTTGAGGGCAGGACACTTATTGGGGAGGTAATAGAATGACAGAGGCAGAGCTGATTGTAAGGTTGGGCAGTTCCAGCCAGTTCAAGCCAATGAAAAACATGAAAACATCAGCTTGTGGATGTTAGGACTATGCACTTTTTACCAGCAGCATTTGTCTGGGTTTTATAGGCAAAAGTGGAACATTTGCTATGGAGTTATCAGAATTTGCAGTATTTGGGAAATAATTATTGCATCATAACCCTATAAATAATACACAATAATTTATTTACTATTATTTATGTTTTTGTCTTTTGTTAACCTGGTTAGTCTACTTGGCTGGTGGCCCATTTTCAGTGGAGACCCGAGGAGAAAAGCTCCATACAAAGAACAAATTACAGAGTTTTATATCTGCAATACATACATTCATGACATATAAAAAATAAAGTACAAAGCATCAATATAGTTATGCAATAATGAAAATTAACAATTCTTATAAAATCAGCAAGGATAATAGCAACTTTTTTTCAAATATCTAATAAAAAGAATTGCTGAATGTGATAATGTTTCTTACATCTTAAAATCATTGTGTTAATTAAAAGAAGCATGTATTCACATCAGAAATGTCCTGTTAGATAAAACTCACAACTCTTTGATTAGGTAATCCAGTTTACTGACCAGTGAAGGGATTGAGTTATTGTCCAGCTGGATTTGAAAAACAAATACAAAATGTGTCATAGTAAGGACGGGAGACCCTAATGAAAACTTTTGCGTTAAAAAAAAAATCGAAAAAAGACAACCACAGCTAACAGTGCTCAGGTTTCACTAGAAGTATATTGTCAGGGTAACTGTAAGAAGAGCTACATCACACCAGAATTTAAGCAAGTAGTTTAACTTTTTTTTGTGCATTATCACATTAACTATGCCTATATATTTATGGTTTTAAATGATAACCAGGCTTTATTAATTTAATTATGCTTTAAAATAGATGTGTTTTTCTGTACGAGAGTTTACCTTATGAAACTGTCCTGGTGAATCCTGTAAGTTTTCTGTAGTAGGTGTATGCTAAAGTTTTTTCAATGATTTCTATTATTCTGCTTTTTTTGTGCACATTTTCTCACATTTGTTTATCTGGGTTACATACAGTTTTCACTGGTCTTCTTCTTCTTCTACTACTTAGAAATATACAGCACTGCACAAAAAATATAAATGGCTGTGAAAAGCCTGCAAGTAGGTTCTAATGCAACAGCATGAATAAAATGCTAGCTAGGCAAATGAACACAGAAGGAAAACAGCTGAACTAAGTAATGGAAACTGCATCAGCTCAATCAGTTTATTATTAAACAAATTCTTTATTTTTTTTCCCTTTCTATTTTTTTCTGTATTATAAGCATCATACATAGTGCTATTTACAAAAAGCTGCTGAGTATATCTAATTTGTATGTTTGTATACAGTTGTTCTTATATTCATTAATTATGACATTAAATTAATTTGTTTCTTTGTTTGATTTTCTATTCTCACACCTATATTAGTACTGTATACTATACTTTATTTTCTTTTTAAGACTGTTTTATTTTTAAGAAAAAAGAATATTAAGTGACCTGAATATGTTGAACCAAGCAGTTGTTCATCTCCAGTTCCCAATTAAACAGCAACAAACCATCCTGTCACAGATGGCTCACTTTCTAATTGCACTAACAAACTGCACATGATACTACTACTACAATAAATCAAATGTCATCTATATATTTGGTGTACGATTCTCTTGTGCTTAATTGTTGCCATGATTATCCATTTTTAGACATACATATTGCCTATTAAATCTAAATCATTATTTTGTAATGAATTGTGTTGTTCTGTTGATATATTGGTTTAGGTGTCTCTGCTATAAGATTTCCAATTATTAATAATATTATTTTCTGCATTATGCCATAGATAATCACAGACTGTTCATTTTACTTCTCTGTCAGTGAGAAATGTATTTAAATAGCATCAGCAAAGTAAAATCTAAAAAAACACAGCTCTGTGGTATACAGTTATAATGCCTTATCTTCATCATCGGCAATTCAAGTTTGACTAGTGACTTGGGTGCCTGTAGGAGCTGGCCAGGGAGAATTGAGTTAGTGGTAAGTGCTGAATCATGTACCCTGGGTTAGAGAGAGAGGATACTCTGTATCCTGACTTGGGTGACACCAAGCATGTGCAGTAGGTACATACCCAGTGTGTTTCAGAGTTGACCTAGACTGCTCTACCATACTATACACATGTTACTATCTTATGAGAAACTAGCAAGTAGAGGACTGTTTCCTCTTGGGATAGAAGCATCACTGACTCAGAGGAGACAACTGGGAAGAGGAGGGAGTATTTCCAGTGGAAGACGCTAGATCACCACTAAGGACCAACAAACTGACCCATTCCCTACCACACAACTCTTAATTGGGGGATCAAGAGCTGACGGGTTTTCCCAGGGAGGAATGCATGGTCTGTAGAACTCTTACCTATCCCAAAAATAAATAGCTTCCATTGCTCAAGAACAACTGAATCAATTGGACAAAGGTAGAGTAGTCACCGGGTAAAGTGCTTGGGGAGAAAAAAGAAACAACATAGCAACAAAAAGTATTACTTTTTAGTTACTTTTTAAAGTGTCAAGAAAGCCTTCTTGTACTCCACCACTCTTGATTTAATTATGCTCAGTTATCCTTACTTCAAAGTTAATAACACAAAGGGAAAAGTCTATAACCCTTTTTTCAGGTTGCTGGAGCTTACAGTCAAAACTTTGAATGATATTCTGAACACTGTTTATTTTGCATTTTTTTAATCAATCACGTTACTTGCAACTTAAGAAAAGAAACCATGTATTATTAGGAACCAATGCACAAATCTGTATGATCATCATTTATTATTTACAAATAATCATGTAAGCTTCAAATCTGTCTCACTTATTTTAATAGATATTAACTGTAAGACACTTTGTAGTATAATTCTATTGCGAAGTTATATTTCTGCTCATGGGAGTAAACAGTTTCATTGTCAGCAATGAATTTTTAGATATAGGTTGGTTTAGTTAAAACCATGTTTTGAAATCCTGATGGTGTCTTTCATATTACCCAAAATAACGTTTGAATAAACTTGCAAATAGACACAGTTCTACTTTGTTCATGGGGATTCATCCTTCTCACTCACTCATGCAGGGGGCAGACAGCCAGTGCCTACCATAATTACAGTTGTATTCAAAATCAGTACAGCTTGTTATACACATTTTATTAACTTTGGTATATCAATAGTCCACAAAACTGGTCACATAAAAAGACTGACATAAAAAAGGTTTAGTGTATGTCTACTTCCAGAAATCCTGAACAATTGTCAAAAAATACTATAGAACATATTTCTGAAAGTTATCATAAAGTGTGCAAAGTAATCCTGGTCTAAAAACCTCTATGAATGAAAACATGACATAGTAAAGTAGCCCCAAGCAATTGGGCATTGAAAATAACTCCATACTTAGAATGACAAAGTTGTTTTATTTCTTTTCCTGTTTTACTTATCTCTTCATAATAGTATAATGGTTAAGGTCTTTAATTCTCATGCATAAGGTTCAATCTTGACTTCTCACCAGTGTCTGTATAGAGTTTGCATGTTCTCCCTATATCTCTGTGTGGTTCCTACCACCTCCCAAAAAAAAAATCCTGAGTGTTTCCATGTCAAACTCACCCAAAAATGGAGTTATAGGCAGTAGCACAGACTCTAGATAGTACCCTATAGGGGGAATAGTTCTATAGACAAACCTCATTGGGCATCAACTGTGGTGCATAGTATCCTCAACAAAGGACAACATAGATCACAGACTGCACCCCATGGTAGGGCTAGTAACTTAATGTGTACATTATGGTTCTAGTAGATTCAGTCATGTTGAATAATGTAACCAAATGGGCAGTAGTATTTGCTGGTGATAAGTGGATTGAGGACCCAGCCTACTCTGACCTATGCCGAGGACACATGCTAATGATGGGAGGAGTGCATGTGCCATTGCTGGACACTGTGTTTCCAACATAAAGCCCAGCACCCTGCATCAATAAGTTACTGGTCTACCTGTGTCCATCTGCACAGCTTGGGTTACCTGGGATAGCTCTGTTGAGTGAAAGCTTCATGTAAAACCAGTCAACCTGCCAAACATAAACTAAGCATTGCTACACTCAGTCTAGGTTCACTGACACGATGCAGCTTAGAAGTGGATGATATGATGGTAAGGAGGAGGCTGGCCATCTTATGTACTGGCCAGTGCAGCAAAACCACTTGGCTAAGGATCCAGAGTCTAATACTTTTAGTTGGATGACAGACTAGAAATGGTGAGGGAATTGTATTGAGGGAGAAACTTCAGAAGACATTGAGAGATGTCATCAGAATTAGTGACAGACTCATGGTAATCAGAATCCAGTGTAATGATAGGGAGGTATTCATAATTTCAACCTAATTTCAACCTATGTCCCACTGCAGGATTTGACGGTGAGGAAAAGAGTGCATTCAGACAGCAGTTGCAGGTCCTACTAGATAAAGCAGATCAACATGAATTGATGTTAATTGCTGCCCTGAATGCACACATCAGGACACACAGAACAGTATATGAGGACTACCTACATCCACATGTGTGGGACAACAGGAAAAAATGAACAAGAGGTCATTCTAGATTTCTCTCTGGAAAATGGCCTGATGGTGGCTAACACTTGATTCAGTAAGAGAGACAGTGACAAGATCCCATAAAAGAATGGTCAACATGCAACTCAGGTAGTCTGTAAGGAAGGGTGGGGGGTGGGGGGTAGAATCAGCAATTCCAAAATCATCCCCAGTGAAACAGTCACCAAACAGCTTAAACCATTGGTTACTATGATTAGGTGCAGGCAGTGTTTAGAGAAGGCTCTAAAGAAACAGAGACTAGAATGAAGACCTGGAAGTTGACATGAGCAAAAGCACAACAGTTCAAGGAATTGGTCAGGGCTCTAGCACCTAAAAAAGAAGAGAAAATAGGTGGAGCTGTAGAAGAATGGCAACATTTCAAAACAGCATGTGTGAGGTCAGCAGAACAGATATGTGGCCAAGTGAGGGTTGGAAATATTGTACATAAGAAAAAAAAATGGTAGTAGAATACAGACATCCAGGAAGTTGTCAAAAAAAGGAGTGCAGGAAAAAGTGAGAGATAGAAAAGATGAACCATGCTAGGATGGCATACAGGCTGGCTAGCAAAGAAACTAAGAGAGGAGTTGCAATAGCAAAGAACAAGGCATCAAAGGCATTCTATCAATTTCTGGAAAGTAACTCAGAAGATAGCACAAAGAAACACTATCAGGTTGCAAGGCAGAGACATAAAGATAAAGAAGATAGCCGGACATCCTTTACAAGGTGTGCCATAAACAACCTGCTCCCCAGGTCATAAAACATCAAAGCGAAATGGAAAGAGTGCTTCCAGCAGCTTCTGAATGAAGAAAACTACACAGAAGCTGTACTACCCCAGACACTGCCAATAATGAAAGAAGAGGAGGAGTCTAACTTGAAGAAATAAGAACAGCATAAGGAAAATTAAGTCATGGAAAGAAGCAGGCTCAGATGAGGTTCATAGGTTCATAGGTTCATACTAGGCTATCTGCCCTAGGGCATTTATAAGCCTAGCCAGAATGTGTTTGGCTTTCGCCACCCATTTTAAATTAATTTTGCTATGCCCTTTTGTTGAGGTTAGTATACTGTGCCTCTGTCTAACAGTGACACAGAAGTCATACCCGGGGTAAACCTACGATCTCCCATCCACTCATCAAGATTCCTCTTGAAGAGAGACAATGAGGGACTCTGCCTAACCTGGACTGGGATTTTATTCCAGAGTGAAGGGAGCCTCTGGGTTATGAATCTGTTCCTCCAGCATGTCCTATTTATTTCAGTGCTGAGGTTCAAGTCTCTCTAGCATGTAGCTCGATAGGATTTGGATTTTCTGAGGTGCAGCATGTCCATCAATTCCGGGTTGGACATGGCTTTATACGTCAGGCACAGATCGCCTCTGAACAGGTGGTATGCCACTGAGTAAAGCTGGAGTTTCTTTAACCGGGCAGCATATGGCATCTGTTTGAGCCCTTTGATCCTCTTGGTGAGGTACTTTTGGGGTCTTTCCAGTTGCTGCAGGTGTCTGGTAAGGTACATCCCAAAAGGGGCATTGAACTCAATTATGGGCCTGATAAGGGATGAGTAAAGAGGCACGATGACCTCCCCTGATCTAGATGTGAATCCCCTCATGATTAGGTGGGCTATATAAAATGTTTTTCTAACCACTTTGGCCACGTGGTTGTCAAATGAGAGCTTGCTATCAACTTGGGTCCCCAGGTCCCTAATTACTTCTTCTGTACTTAATGGATTACCACCTATGTGGTAATTTGTGGGCACTTTGTTTTTGCCAAAGAGGATGACTATACACTTTTTGGTGTTTAGCTTGAGGCCATGGCTCTGGCACCAGTTGTCTGTTTCTATGAGGCCCTTTTGGAGGATGCTTGTGTCGGCTGGAGAGTCGATTATAGCGCCCAGTTTGCAGTCATCTGCGAACTTGGTCAGCCACAGTCCTTCCGTGTTGGCCTGTACCTCCGAGAAATATATACTGAACAAGAGAGGTCCCAGGACTGAGCCTTGTGGGATGCCACTTGTAACTGGTTTGGAGCCTGACATGGCTCCAGCAATTCTAACCATGTGGGTTCTGTCCTTGAGCCAGTTTGCAACCCATCTAGTGACATAGGGGTTTATATTTAAGCTGGTGAGCTTATCTATAATGCCCAAGTGGGGTATTGTATCGAAGGCTTTTGCGAGGTCCAGGTAGGCTATGTGGACCACCTTCCCCTCGTCAATGGCCTTGGTGACTGTTTCAAAGAAATCAACCAGGTTTAAGAGGCAGGATCTGCCCTTAACAAAGCCGAACTGGGTAGGATCCAGTGTCTGTAGGTCCCCAATATCTTTATTTATGAGGTCCATGATTATCCTTTCCATAGCTTTGCAGACCAAGCTAGTCAGGCTTATGGGGCGATAGTTTCCAGGATCCGTTGAGGCACCACCTTTGTGGAGAGGGACCACAGTTGCTGTACGCCACTCTTTGGGTACATATCCTGTAGTAAGGCTGAGATTGAACAGTAGTTTTATGTTTGGGTTTAGCTCTTCTTGGAGTTCATGTAAGACGCAGCCCGGGACACCATCTGGTCCCATTGATGCTGTGTTTTTTGCTTTGGAGAGGGCGGCTCTTACCTGAGCATCTGAGATGTCAGTGGGGCAGCACTCTGCTGTAATAGATATTTGCCCTTTTGGTGGGGAGGGGGGGGGGAATTTGCGCTGAACCTGTCAGCTAGGATGTTGGCAATGTCTGTGGGTTCGGTGTATTTTTTGTCATTTTGGACTAATTCTGAGCATATCTGGGAATTACCACCCAGGTTCCTAACATAACTAAACAAGGCCTTGTGATTATCCTTTGTGTCCTGTGCAATTTTTCTCTCGAAGCTGGCCTTAGATGATTTTATGAGTGCCCGTAGTTTTTTGCTAATACTGATCAGAGATGCCTTCCCTTTTTGGAATTTTGCTCTATCATTTAGTAGCTTCCTCCTTCTATTGTATAGCTTGTTTATGGCTGGGGTCCACCAGACAGGACGTCTGCCTTTGGAGGATTCGGTCTTGGTTTTATTTGGGGTCGCATGATCCATGCATTCCTGAAGGTGTTCATAGAATGAGTTTATAAAGGATTCTGCAGTCTGGGCCGTATTTTCCACTGGCCTGGGGGCTTTGAAGGATTCCACCTCAGTTTTGAGGAGTGTGAAATTTGCTTTAGAGAAGTTTTTCACTGTGGTTTTCTGGGCAGGGGGTGGTGTCGAGATGTGAACATCCAGTGAGATTAGTTTATGGTCTGATCTTACCAGTGAGGGATACAATTCTCGTCTGGAGCATAGAGTCCCCATGTTGGTGATGATCAGGTCCAGTATATTTTCCCCTCTTGTGGGAGTGGTAACAAGTTGTTCCATAGCATTTGAGTTTATAAATTCTAGGAACCTTTGGGCTAGGGTGTTGGAGCTAGAGTAATGCTCCCAGTCTATGTTTGGGTAGTTGAAGTCGCCCAATATAATGGTGTTTGGAGAGACCTTCATATTTTCCACTGTTCTCATGAGGGCTGAGTGGGGTTCCTGGGTTAGGGAGGGTGGTCTTTAGCAGGCTATAAACTGGAAGGCAGTTTTACCCAAAGTTAGTTGCACATGGATAGTCTCTGATGCTTCGTGCTGTGCCACCAACCTGGAGGTGTGGGTATCTTTGACAAATATTGATACTCCCCCTCCTTTTGTGGGCCGGTCCAAGTTTTGGGGCCGTAAAGCATGGTATGAGGTATAACCTGGTAGTGCTGGGGTGCTCTCAGGAGCCTTGAACCAGGTTTCTGTTACTGCACAGATATCGATTTTCTCCATGCTAAGGAGAGTTTCGAGTGCGTGCATCTTGTGGTTTAGTCTTCTGGCGTTGAGTAGCATTACTCTTAGTTTCTTATCCCTTGTGATACCTATGGAGGTGGGTTTGTCTTTTGAACCTTGCCTAAAAAAGGCACTATGGGGGTAGCAAGAGCCTTTGACAATATCTGAAAGCCCAGGGGTGACAGGTGCAGGCCATCCCTAGCGAAGCATCGTGGTTTGTCGAGCATGTCATCCCAGGCTGACAGGCATTGGATCCCCTTTGAATGACACCAATAATTAAGCCAGTTGTTGAAATTGATCATCTTGTCTTCATATTGTGGCATCATTCTTGGTGAGGGTAAGATGCTACTCAAGGTCAGGGTCATACCGGCCTGGGCCACATGCTCAGAGAGCTCCTCTATGTCTCTTTTCATGTCGTCCAGGGAGGTACGTCTCAGGTCATTCACACCAGCATGGACAATGACTGAGTCATATTTGTACTTGCCTTGGAGTGACCTGAGTGCTTGTGTTATGTGGCGGATCCTAGCGCCTGACAGGTAGCTCACCGTGACCTTCTCCTTGTTCAGCCTGGTGAGTGGGACGTCAGTGTGCCTGATGATAGAGTCACCTATTACAAGTGTATCAGGTGTGTTGTTTAGCCTTAAGGGCTGTGACTGTTTGGCACACTGGCTTTTTGAGCTATGTGTTGCATGTGTTTTGTTTTGGGGTAGCGGTTGCTTGGGTGTCTGCTTTGGAGGTCTCTGCTGCTTAGGCAGATTTTTATTTAGAGCCTCCGAGTATGTTTTTGTGTGTTTATGTGTTTGGTCTGCTGTCGTGGTAGGTCTATGTGAGACTGGAATTGTACTGAGTGTGATTTCCTTCTCCTCCTGACTGGTTTCGCCAGTACTGAGTTGAGAGAGCTTAGCCTCCAGTTTGGCTGTATGGATGCATCTCTCACATGTGTTGGAATTTATTTGGAGGAGGAGAGGGTTGTCTGTGTACATGAGGCAGTTGTAACATTGCCTCAAGATTCCCAGATTCACCAGCTGGACCAGAGAGAAGATTGACAACTGACCTTTGGACATGCTAGAATAGTATTGGGAATTCCTTTATAATTGAAAAAAAAAAGGGCCAATGGGGAAGAAAGTACTCGAGAGGACTATTTGAGAGTGTAGTGCTTTTAATTTTTTAGTTCTGACTTACATAATTGCTTTAGTGAGCAAGTGCCTTTAGTGAGCAAGTGCCAGGTAACTTAAATGCAATGTGTTACAGGTAACTTAAATGCAAAAACGACAAACAGTAACTTTCTTTTAAGTGAAACAAGGAAATGAGTACAGTAAGCAATGCAGATATCACTAGGGATCCACAGAAGTGCTGAAAAGCCACGTTTTAGGTGGTATTAGCGTTTCAGGAAAATAACAAGCAAACAAACAACACGCATACAAACAGAACTAGATTCAGCAGGCCTGGATCTAGTCTATGCTACAGCAACCAAGGTGTACCAATTTCAGTAAGAAACAGTTGAAATATGCAGGCACTATAAGCCTTTAACCAGAAATTCCCAGCTCAGAAGGGCAGAGTCCAGCCTCTCCTCCCACAAGAGTGCAGACCACGAACCTTCTTAATGTAAAATAACTGGCCTGAAGCCCAAGTGCTTAAACCAGAACTAATACACTTTTAGAATAACAGACACTGAGCCCTCAATCAGCAGTTCCCAACTTAGAAGGATGCAATCCACCTGTTCTGCCACCACAGTGCAGGCCACAAACCTTCCTAATGTAAAACAACTGGTCTGAAGCCCAAGTGCTTAATCCAAAAGACTTAGAATGATAGCTACACTTTAATCAAGTTACTACCAAGCAGTAATAAATACAATTGAATACTTTGAAGAATGCCTGGATTAGTGCTCAAGTTATACAAACAAAGCTAGATTCAGCAGGCCTGGATCTAGTCTACGCTACAGCAAACAAGGTGTACCAATTTCAGTAAGAAGCAGTTCAAATATGCAGGCACTATAAGCCTTTAACCAGAAATTCCCAGCTCAGAAGGGCAGAGTCCAGCCTCTCCTCCCACAAGAGTGCAGACCACGAACCCTTTTAATGTAAAATAACTGGCCTGAAGCCCAAGTGCTTAAACCAGAATTAATACACTTTTAGAATAACTGATACTGAGCCCTCAATCAGCAGTTCCCAACTTAGAAGGATGTAAGCTACCTGTCAGAGCAGATATGGGTGAGATGGGTGGTAATGGCTCCTGAGAGTACTCCTAACAATATGGAGAGAAAGGCATATTCCAGAAGATGGGAAAATAAGCATACTACTGTCAGTTTTCAAGAATAAAGGAAACATTCATAGCTGTGGGCAGTACAGAGGTATCAGACTCCCAAAATACTGCATGGATTTTCTGGAGAAGGTGACTGACAAATGAATACACAGAGTAGTAGGAACTAAGAAGGGAGATGAGCAGTTCAGATTCAGATCAGGATGCAGCACAAATCATCCAATGTTAGCAACAGCACCAACAGTTAATGGGAAGCTAGAGATGATGAAAAAGTCCAATTGGACATCTTAGATATGGAGAAAGCCTTTGAGAAGGTCCAAAGGGTAGATCAATATGTGTGTATATATACCTTTAAGATGCTATCCAAAGGCTTGCACAAGTGTATAAATACTGAGCACACGTGAGCCTGACTGACATTTTGTAGTTAGCTGTTGAGATGTGAACATGTGTGTATGTAAGCTCTGTTTGGTAACAAGTTTGTTCATATTTAAAGACGCTGCTATCCATCCTTATGTGTTTGTATATATTAAAGTATCTGAACAAACCCCAAGCTTTCTTATTATTTGTAATAGAGATTACTGAGTGACAAAAAGAAACCTGATTTGGGCAGTCCTGCAGTGAGTCAATGTTCCAGAAGCATTGATAGAATTAGTGCAGGCTATGTGCAAGGACCCAATGTCTCAACAGTGTTCGGTGTCACAGTGGGGTTGCCAGTGGGAGTGAGTGTGCATCAAGTTTCAGCTCTAAGCCACAGCTGTTCATACTGCTGGTGGGCTACATTAGCAAACAGGTCATAGGAGACAGATCAACAAAGTTTCTGTATGCAGATGATGTGGCATTACTGGCAGACTCTGAGCAAAAACTTTGGCAAAGGATACGGGAATGGAATGCAAAATTGAAGGCATATAGGAAGAAATTAAGTACAGATAAGACAGTTGTAATGACAACAAACAGGAGAAATCAGAAGAAGCTGAAAATAGAGAGATATAAGGGAAGATAATTGAATAGCTTAACAGCTTCAAGAATCTGGGAATGATGGCTGATAAGAAAGGAAGTATGAACGAAGAGGTCATAGCCAGAATTAGAGGGGCTGCAGCCAAGTGACACAGAGTGGCAGTGGTAGTGTAGGACAGAATAATGGCAAGGAAGCTGAAATATAACGTGTACAAAACAGTGGTGTTATCAGCACTACTGTATTGTACAGGATCTTGGGCAGTAAAGGCAGAGCATTTGAGGAAGCTAGAGGTAATGGAGATTAATTTCCTCAGACTAGTGGTAGGGTGCACACTGTGGGACAGACAAAAAAATGTGAATATCAGAGCAGAAGCCAAAGTAGCTCCTATTGCAAAAAATGTCACAAAGAACAGATTACTGTGGATCCACACGTGTAGAATAGCAGAAGACAATCTGGTGAAGAAGATTTGTGACAGATAAGAAGAAGACAAGAGGAAATGAGGGTAGCCAACAAAGAGGGGCAGATATTGTTTGAAAGAAGACCTGTGACAGTCAGGTGTGAGTGATGAAGAAGGAAGGACAATTACATTTAATAGTGAGAGATGGTGACAGTTGACATGAAAAGGGGTTGTTGATGATGATGATGATGATGATGATGAATTTTCTCTTCAGTTTGGCTGTCATCTTGGGTGCTTGATGTGCAGAGTCTGCTACTCCTTCATATATCTGCATAGTTTATGGTCTGCTGTCCTCCTATAGCCAAGGATTGTCTGTAGATAAGCTGTTGATCCACCAAGCTATCATGTAAGAGTGTCTCGTGTATGGGACTGTATGTGTCATTGCAATGTCTTTGCACCAAGTTCAAGATTTGTTCTCAGACCTGCACCAATGGGTATTGGGATAGATTCCAGCTACCCTACCACCCTGAACTCAATTAAGAAGGATATTGGATAGGAAAAGAATGAATGCATGAATAAATGAAGATATATGCTACTCAAAGTATGACTCCTGAAAATAAATGATGTAAAGTGTACACAATGAGGAACTTAAATGTCAAGTAGACCAATGTCAGATATAGATCATACCCAAATGATGTTGGCAATAGTTCAAGAATCAGAACTGAGGATGAGCTGTCTACCTTAATAAAGCAGAGAAAATGCTGCAAAGGAATAGAAGTTAAATGCATGCATTAATATTTTATAATATCATAAATGTCTTCATTAATCCAATACACCAACATAATTCACAACATGAGTCATCAAACAGGTTTGAGAGTGACCCAGACCTATTAAAAAACTAGATTCAACATCTTCATAATCTAGATACATATTGTAAATTGTTTACCCTTCCATAATAACCAACTCATACTAAGAGTTTCGTGGTTTCAGTACCACACTCATATTTGTTGAAACATTATGATGACAGAAATCATAATTTACTTGGGTGATTAAAAAGAAAATTGACAATTAGTAAAACCACTTAAATAAAAAATATATAAGGTTGCCTTCTATTCTCTATATAGACCAATACTTCTCCTTAATAGACCCAAAACTCCAGAAATCCATACCTTCTAACATTAAAGAAACACCTTCCTACTGGCAATTCTAATCATAAAAAACATCATCCCTAAAAATGGTTAAACATCATAGTCATACATCTAACCACATTAATATTCACACAGTGATCCCTCCTAGCCTCAGTTCTACCACATCACCTCCTCTCAACTATGACATTACCCTACATAGAATTCTTAAGAATATATGTGTGTGTGTATATATGTATATATATATATATATATATATATATATATATATATATATATATATATATATGTGTGTGTGTATAGATATAGATATAGATATATACACATATAGACGTGTGTATGTGTGTGTCTTTCTATAATCTCAAACTTCGCTGCCTATCTTTATTTCCATTTTCTATTTATCATTACAGTTAACAGTTGTAACATTCTTCTGTAATCTTCTTTACCAGGCTGAGACTGAAATTAATTGATCAGTGCTGTACCCCAGTCAACAAATTGAAGAAAATAAATCATTACTAGCAGCAGCAGCAAGTTCCTTTTTCCTATTTTGTATAGGGAGTTGGGATGTCACGTCAGCTGCCACAGTCTGTCTCTTTGCTTGATGACCTGGTTTTCTCTTGGCTTTTCTAGACTCTTCCAAATCTTCTTTGCCAAGTCATCTGCTTTACAGCACAAGGGCTCGAACCAGAGAATTCTGTTTTCTTTAACTTTCTCTGCAATTTGAGCTGTTGTGTCTTCTGCTTAGATGCCAATATTTCTTTGTTTGTCTCATAGTGCCCATCTTACCACTCATCTTATAGACTTCAACTCCATCAACTTTAGCTTCCTTAGCTGTTCTTCCCTTCACTGCCCAGGTTTCTGTTAAATAAAGAAGTATTGTTTGCACTACTTTTTTAATACATTATTTTATAGCTCATTCGGTATTCTTCTATCACACATTACCCCAGGCAATCTGTGCCAGTTGGCTGCAGTCTCACTGATCCTAGCTTTGACATCTTTATTCACAATCCCCTTCTCCTCAACCATCCCTCCTAGATGCATGAAGTTCTTGACCTGTCCCTCTATTTTCCTTTCTATTTCAGTTTTCACTTTTTTCCGATTTCCTCCATTTGCTACCATGAGAACTGTCTTGCCTGTACTCATTTTCATCCCATGTGCATTTGGGTTTTCATTCCATTCTTCTGTCATTTGCTGAAGTTCCTGTGCCTGACTATTAAGGTAGTCTGTCACTGGTATGAAAAGCAGTGGGCTTAGAAATGAACGCTGAGGCATACCCACTCCTCATGGAAACCTCTATGTGACTCTGAACACTGTTCATACCTTTGTAATTGTACATAGTTTACACTAATTTTACCAGTGTTTCTGGAATTTTGAATCATTACAGGACTGCCCAAATCAGCTTTCTTGGGACCTTGCCATAATCTTTCTCCAAATTGAGCAATGCTGGGATGGACTCTTGCACCTCTTCCATCTCCTCCGCTATCTCTTTCACTGTAAACATTGGGTCACTGCATCTTGACCTGAGTTTCAACTGCTCATCTCCCATCGTCTCTGATCTTGCTTATCACTATCTACTACTCCACATATTCATTTTTCAGCCAACCTCCCTAGCACTTTCATGCAGTATGATATGAGTTAGATAATTTTATACTTCCCACAATTATGACTGTACCTATGTTCCTGTACACTGGCACCAGAATGTTTATTCTCCAGTTATCTGTACTCCTCTTTTCTCTCCATACCACCACAAATAGCTTTGTAGATTATTACTAGGCTATTGACTTTGCAGAATCTTTACAAGCCTAGTCATGCATTCCCATGAGTTAAAAAAAAAAAACATAGAAGGCAGAAAATTTACATATTACATCTCACCATAAGGGGTAAGAGTACTACTCCAGGGATGAATTTGGGGGTTCCTATTCATTCATCAGTTTACGTTTGAAAAGAGTAAGAGAAATACTTTGTTTTATGTAGAGAAGAAGGTAATTGCAAAGAAGTGGAATTATCTGTGACACATATATATCCATGCAACATCTTTTATTTATATTGGAGAATGGATTAATATTGTTTGAGCAGGAGTTTATGTCACTTTTAGACTTGTGGTTGTGGTTGTGCCGTCATTCTAAGAGGATAGGAATTGTTGAGGCTCGGTATAAGAGGCAAAAGTCATCCCTCAGTAACCTGCATGATATCAATAACAGGGACAAGACTTTGAGACAGCAAATGTAGTTCTAATGATTTAGTTACCTGATTTTCTTAGTGAGAAATCATGTGGATGTTCATGTTGTACCAGGAGTCTGGACAGGTATTTCCCCAAAAGGGGCATTATACTTAATGATCAGTCTAATAAGTGCCAAATACAGTGGAATGATCACATCTCTGGACCTGGATGCCATACCCTTACTAATAAGCTGAACAATGAAAAAGGGCTTTTTTACAATAGTGGCTGCATGATGATCAAAGGTATGTTATCTGTCTCATACAAGCAGTTTTCTTGGATTTGGATAATGCCTTGAGGAATTGTTCTTGTGATAATTGGTGTGAGTGGATGGATGGCATAGATGTAGGTACATGATCTGGGAAAGTTGGGAGGAGAGGGAGTGAAGTTTGAACTAAATTTCTCTGCTAGCAGATTGGTTGTGATCTCTGGGTCTGAGTAAGTGGTATTCACTTACGCATATGTGCAGTGCTGGGCATTGTTTTTGAAATTTCTAATATACTCACTGAAGGTTTTGTGGTTGACTTTAGACTAGGGTTCTATTTTTACCGTGTATCTGGTGTTGGTGGATTTGATCAGGGACTGGAGTTTCCTATTAAGTTTAGCAAGACCATTTCTGGCATCCTGTGAGTAACATTTCCTTTTGTGTGCAATGATTTTTTTTTTGTTTGGTTCTCTTGCTATAGAATCCATTTATATTTAGGTTCCACCACAAGGGTTTATTTTTAAATTTGGCATTGTATTTACTTCTACTCCCCCATGCAGCTATTTACATGAACATAGAATTTGACAGTAAATGATTCAGCATCCACAATGGGGTCATGAGGTTAGGAGGAGCTACTGAATTTAGCTAGGTCATCATTCAGTTTAAGTAACTTGGCCTTAGTATAGTCTCTGAATACTGAGTTATTGGACGGTGCATCTGACTTGAGTCTTATAGTAAATGTAACTTATTTATATTCTGATTTGACTAGGGAGGGAGTTACAACTGTTGTGGAGCAGATCTGTCCCACACTGGGAAGGACCAAGCCCAAGATATTGTAACCCCTAGTTGGAGAGTGGAATAACTGGTCCAGATAGTTTACATTAATGAAGTCTAGAAATGTCTGGGCATGAATGTTAGGGGCTTTATAAATCTCTCAATTTATAGGGGTAATTGAAGTCCAGTAGGAGAATGGTGTTTGTCTTGCTGCACAGGAACTCATTACTCATCAGGTAGGAGGTATGGGCCAAAGGAGATATAAAGCGAGGCCTATAGTTGGCTATTATATGGTGTTTTATTAATGGCAAGTTGGATGGTGAGGAGTTCCAGATCATTAGCCTGTCTAATAAGTCTGGAGGTAGCATTTTGTTTAAGGAATATTATAACATCCCCACCTTTAGTGCTGTCATTTAATGCAGTGAACCTGAAAACACTGTAATCAATGAAGCCTTACACTGATGGGGTGTTCTGTATGAACTTGAACCAGGTTTCCATTGCAGTGCATATATTGATGCAGTCCAGTGTAAGGAGTGCCTGTAGGGAGTGCAGTTTTCTTTTAAAGCTCCTAGCATTGAGCAGCAAAACTCGTATGCTATCCATTATGTTTTGTTATGTTTGATGGTTTTGGAGAGTGAACATTGCCTACAAAGGAATTATGAGGGGAATAAAGTTATGAACAACATGTGAAAGATTTGAGGAGAAAGGTATTATCAGTCTTTACCAAAACATCATGGAACACCCACCATGTCTTCTCTGGTTTTATATATATATATATATATATATATATATATATATATATATATATATATATATATATATATATATATATATATATATATGTGTGTGTGTGTGTGTGTGTGTGTGTGTGTGTATGAAAACATTTATATATATTGGGCCCTCTTTGAATGAGACAAGAAGCTAAGTCAGAGGTTGAAATCCACAATCTTTCCATTTGTTTTGTGGCATAAATCTCTGTAATGGTAAAATGCTGCTCAAGGCTAGAGATCCATCACCACTCTCTTCATATTATACAGGGAGGCACATCTCAGATAATTTCCTCTCACATGTACTGTGACTGTGTCATATGTGTACTTGTGGTGCAGGGGCTTGAGTGTATGTGTGATGTGGTGCATTCTGTCCCCTGACAGGCAAATCTCTGTGACTCTCTCCTTGTGCAGCTTGGTGAGTGGCATATTAGTGTCTCACCTATGACTAAGATGTCAGATGGTCTTGAGGTTTGCCTTATAGGCTTTTGATATGAGACACTATGCGGCTTAGCTGCATGTTTCATGATAGGTGCTGCATGAGTTTGAGAGGATTCTTGTTTCTTAATTACATTTAGGAGGCCTTTCTTTTTGAGATTGGCTACTTTCAAGAGCTTTAACATAAGTAGATCTATGTGCATGGTTTGTATTGAATGAGATAGTTATAATCTGATGGTGGGTGTTACTGACAACCTGTTTGCTAAATGTGGTGGTTGTATGTGAGAGATTTGCTTCTGGAGTCATTATATAACTACATCTCTCACACACTGTTGGTTACTTTAAGTATTTGGTTTTTGTCAGTAAAGATGATGTCTCAGGATCCTCATTTCAACCAAGCTGGCTAGAAAGACAGTTGGAAAGTGCATATCAAGGGCTCACGTGCTGTTATAGGCTGCAGTGGGAGTGTTCTCAATTGAATTTAGAGCAGATTTACTAAAGTGCTATCTGAGTAAAAACAACAACCACAGTTTGACCTCTGGTCAGTAATAAACAACACAAATCAAGCTTTTATCAGCAATCACTGGATGAGAAACAACTTTGTTTTTCTTCAGTTCTCAATAGAGTTTAAAGCAAATACATTCTTGACAAAATGTATCAATGAGAGCTAATGATGTGAATTTGTATGAAGGGTTTCAAAATGATTGTATAATATGCAGTTTCTAAACATTTGATTCTTCAGAAGTTATGGATTGTCAGAATATAATTAAATTAGTACACTAATAAGACCTTTCAAGTTGTTTCTGGTTTTATTTTCTTCCCCAAGAAAAACATTTTTTTAAACATTTATCATACATAGTAGTTGGTATCATCTTTACAACAAAATGTTATGCCCTAAAAAGTTGGGAGAAAAATACAATCTCTCCACTGAATCTTTGATTTAGATGCATAGGTGAAAAAAATAGTTTCTGTTTGGTTTGAGATTTATCATTTATGTGACATTGCCATATTTGACATCTGCTAATGACTTAATGAAGTTGCAGTATTAAAATCTTAGGTAAGGTCTGCCTTTAAGTTGTTCAGTAGTTAATTACCTGAGAAGCAACACTGCATCACATGATAAGCTGCTATCTCATACCAATGGCTGCATGTCTACTTACAATCTTCATAACTAACATGGATTATTACTGTGAAAATGCAAATTTTGCCCATTACACTGATGACTCTACAGATCTTTATGGAAGTAAGTCAAGTCTTCAGCCAACTCCATTCTGTAATACAGTTTCTTTGTAAGAGAGGTGTGGTCAGACTCCACTGACTGCATGTTAATTCCTCAAAGATCAAATCAGCTCTTTTCTCAACCCTCTCTAAAAACATTCTTACAAAAGAGGGCTTACTATTACATACAGGACATGGTTACCTATTGAAAAAGTAATGTCAATAAACCTAATTAATCTTATAGCAATCTTAAGTCTAACAAACAAGTAGGCGATGACAGTACTTCCACTATAAGTGAAAGATTAACCCACTGAGGATCAGAATCTCCAAAATAAATTTCCCCCAAAAAATGAAAAAAAAAAAAAAACACCTTTGAACTGTTTTTGTAGGGGGCAAGCCCCCTCTGCACCCACAGATGTGGTGGGAACTCCTCCATAACCACTAAAGTTATACATAACAACTTCAAAGTCATACCAAATCAAAGATGGGGGGAAACTTCCCCAAAAGGGCATCACTGTCACCACATCTCACAGATAGTGATTTTTTATGGAGGAGCACCGATCCACAGCAGGCTGAATTTCGAGCAAATGAGGCTCAAGGATTCAGTCTTTATTCTCCCATAGAGAAAAGGGTGAAAACTAGCTAAAATTAGACTCTGCAGATCTAGTGTGTTTGTCTTACAAAATCCCAGGCTATATACCTCAAACATGCACTGACACCCCTCTTTGCTTTACTCAGTATGTCTTTGATTGTCTTTCAGTCTCCAGTATTACTCAATATAAGGCAGACCTGCATAAGAACAATGAGATTTAACATGTTTTATTTTTAAAAGTTAATATTTTATCATATTTCTGAAGTTATTTTATGTTGAAATACTTGCTATCTCATATGCTTGAACTGAACTTTGTTGTACATAGGTTTATTTGTACAGTTGAAGAACATTTGTCATAGAATATATGTATGTAGCCTGTCACATGTTTTCTTTACAGCATTATTATCACATATAATTTCATGAGTATTATGTGTTCAGCTGCAAAATTATTTGAACTCATATGCTGTCTATTTGCAGCTTGCCTTGGAGATACTTTAAGGTATATTGTATCTTGCAAAGTAACCATTCCCTGCTGAAATATGTCCTGCCATCCTGCCTAAATGTAACATAAATAAAGACTCATTTGACATAGGTATGTTATAGGGTCATTACCATACCATGGCAATAAGGAGATCTGGTGCTGTATTGGTTTGAGTTCAGCAAAGCCACAGTGTAGGGGCAAGGAAGGATGTAATTGTGGAACCATTGTTATTGCACCATAGAGATCTCCTTTGCTTTACTCCTTGGCAAGTTTTTTTATTAATTCACTGCTGATGCGCTGTTCAGCTTTTTTATCTAAGTCAAGCAGTTAACACAGAGTAGTAAGGCTGTTTAACAGTCTGTTTCCTATAGCTCGGGTTTGATTCCTTGATTTTGTGATGTGTGACTGTAAGTAAGTTGCTTAACAATATAGTGCTCCTGGGCAGCTGGGAAATTGGCTAGACCCACATAGCTAGCAATTTGTATAAACATCTGCACTCATCAACAGGGAAGGGGGATACGTCCAGTCACAAGGCCGTACTCTCACAAAATGTCACAGACTGTGAGCAGCATACTCTTCCACAACAGCCCATACTAAAATGTTTTACACTGAGGTTGTAAAATGTCCTTGGCAAAGCCTCATAGATTCAAATATACTATGTCGCAGTGAAAATCAAAATACACATACCCTTCTGGCATGCTTCCAACAAAGAGTCAGTAGGATGTAGATCATCCCAGATCCAGATCCAAGATCCAGTACACCCAACCACTCTGTAAATGAAAACATGTTAGTGATTGGTGACTCTAGTCATACAAACTGATTCACTTCTCAATTGGCTGGACAAAGACAGGGTGAAGGTAAGTTGTCTTTCAAGTAGCAGGATCTCTAATGTATCAAAGGCCTTTAACCCCTTTACCAAGAACCAAATGGTTAAGCACAACACAACGCAATAGTGAAAAAAGTGTTGGTACCACAAAGGCATACGAGACGAACTTCTTCAAGTAGTATCCACAAATTTGTTAAACAAACAGTACTTTTATTAAAAATAATTCACGTAAAACACTCCAAGCGTTTTTCATTCGGAACAGTGTCCGAACTTCTTCAGACAAACACTGACACTGTTAAAACTCCATGTTTAAATAATGCATTGGTAATGACATCATTACTTCAATTATTCAGTTAAATAAGTTAATTAACTAGATTAAATTACTTTAATTAAATTGGTCCAACCCACTTGAAGGTACAACCACCAAGTCCAATATATTGAATGCTCGCCAGTCATATTTTAATATATATGTACTTTCCTTTCACTAAAGAAATGTGCGATAACCTGTATAGTGAAAATCAGTAAGATAATTTAAGTGTCACCATTTTAAATAAAATAATAAACACATACAGATCTTCTTAAAATAAAACTTTACGTACTTGTTCGACTGATCAAGAAAAAGACATTTCTTCTTTTTAAACCTGTTGCTACACACGGGATTCCTTTTACCAATGCTAAGGTTTTCCTCAAATTGCAGTTCGTTCCCACAAATAGGAAATACCACTCAAACTGTTTAAAATATGAAATAAAAAGTTAAAATGTATATTTAACATGTGTACTGCATTAAAGTTAAAACTTCAAGTAGCCTTTCCTCAACTTACTGTATTTTTCTATGTCGTCATTCGCTGAAATGCTGATTATTGATTAGACTTTAATAGGTTTACTTGGTATGTGTATATAGTGGAACTAAACACTAAAGGGACTCATAAACTCGTACTACCAAGCCCCTAATCTGTTTACCTTAATAAACTTCTGAGATTTAATATACATGTGATTGAGCATACTTCGTTAAGCCCTGGTTCCCGACAGGCCATTAAGCGGAGTTGCCAACCTAGTTCCCTCTTTTCCAGTTCTAATCTCAACAAGTTTTCATTTACCAGGTTAGAAACGTTCGCAGTCACTTGGTCAATAACCGTAAATTTAAATGAATGGCCTGTGTTTAGTGTACAATGTCTTGCGAGGGTATTATCCTCTTTGTTCTTAGCGATGGCATAAATATGCTCATATACTCTATCGTTCAGGCGCCTGTCCGTCTTCCCTATATAGAATGACGGGCACTGTTTACACTTGGCTAAGTAGACTATTCTTTTACTATTACAGTTATAGGTATCCCTGACAAGGAAGGTCTCCTTCCTAATAGTAAAAGTGTCAGTTGACTCTATGTATGCACAATACCTACATGTTCCACATTTTTTGGTCCCTCCCTTCACTTTGTTCATTCTCAATTTCCTTTCTAATAACTGTTTCATGTTGGTACCTTTCCTGAATGTAATAATGGGACCACAGTTAAAAATTTGCATCAAATCTTTGTCCAATGATAAGCAAAACCAATACTTCTTGACTATTTTACAAATATCTAGTGCTTCTGGACAAAAGGTAAATGTAAATGCTACCGTAAAATTCTTATTTCTCCCTGTCATGTTAGCAGGGAGGACATCTAAACTACTATCAGTGTCTAGATTTCTGACTTCTGTCCCATTGTAATCCTCCTGGTTGATGAAATCAATCACAGGTTGTGTTTTCAGTATTGGTTTATAGAACCCTTGCCTCCTTTTTAATATAACTTCTTCAAAAATTCCTTCTAGGAATGGGCCTCGATAGCCTCTACGGGAAAACATTAAATACAAATTCTCACACTCCTTTTCAAAGTCTTCATCTAGTGTAATCATCTTGGCTGCCCTCACAAGCTGGCCTTTCACCACTGATTTCTTTTGATGATGGGGGTGTGAACTAGAAAAATGGAGATATGTATTAGAAAAAGTGCTTTTTCTATAAATTTTTGATATGTACTGCCCTGGGTTCTTACTTAGTTCAATATCAAGGAAACAAATAGTAGATTTCTGAAAGTTCATAGTGAACTTAAGAAAACCTGTGGTAGTGTTTAGGTACTTAACTAATGCTTCAGCTTCTTCTTCTTGTCCTTTTAGTAAGATAAAAATATCATCCAGGTACCCTTTATACATGTGAATATTGGTGTTCCAAGGACTATTTAGGACATGGGTAGTCTCCCAGTGGGCCATTACCAAGTTGGCAAAACTTGCGCCCACTGGGGACCCCATTGCTACACCTATTTTTTGCAAAAAAAGTTTGTCCTCAAAGGAAACAAAGTTGTTCTTTAAAATAATGTCCAATAACTGTTCTATCAAATTACATTCATCACTTGTTGCCCCCTTTGAACCCATAAATTCAACTACCCATTGTGTGCCTAAATCTTGAGGAATACATGAGTATAACTCACACACATCTATTGTTAAAAAGTTTAACGTAGTGTCAAATACTATATTTTGCATACTATCCAAAAAGGACCATGAATCTTTTAAGATTTGATCTTCATTTTCCACATATTTTTTAAGGATAGAGTCCACAAATTTTGCACAAGGTTAGGTTATTGATTGTCTCACATCAACAAGTGTTCTAAATGGTGGGTTCCCTAAGTTCTTGTGAAGCTTAGGGATACCAAAAATTTTTGGGATCCTTGGGGCCAACATTGTTAAATAATGATTTTGCTCACTGTCAATTAATCCGTCAATGAACAAATCATTAATGAACAGTTTAATGTTGCGGTATGCCTGGTTTAGTTGGTTCTTACTAACGGCCTCGTAGGTGTCCTTCTCTAATAATGCTAACATTATTTTAGAATAATCAACATTGTACACAACTGCAAGCCCACCCCCCCCTTGTTAGGTTTCATAAGCCTTATTGGGAGGCTTCTGAATAGGGTCAGTAAATTTCTCTCTTCTTCAGATATGTTGTCATGCTGTCGATTTCTTTGACTTTTACTGATTGTTTCTCTAAATTCTTTTTCACACAGTTGTTCAAACATACATAACAAAACATTTTGTGGTGGGTTGAAACTACTAGCTACTTGCAAAACATTAACATTGGGGTTGGAACTCTCATACATGATATTTAAGTTTAGCTTGCGAATAAACATTTTGAGGTCAATTAAAAATTCAACTATATCACACGTTTTCGAAGGCACAAAAGTGAGGCCTTTTGCGAATAGTTCTACCAAACCCCTGTCAATACAGCACTTAGTAAAGTTATATATTTTAAAATCTCCATCCTTGTTGGTCACTGTCTCAAATAAAGTCAGTCCCACTATTTGTTGGTACTGCAGGTGTTGTATTGTCTCTTCTGCCCAGGTAGTGGCTTCGGTTTCCAGTTGCCCCCCCTCCCCCCTCTGTAGTTTTTTTGGGGGCCTTGTGGTTGCCATTCGACTTCCTCTAAGGGTTCATAGTTTGGATTAGAGTCACCCATTTCTTCTACAGCATAACTTGATTCCACAGGTTCAAAGTCCAAATCCGTGTTAGGGACACTTCTCGTATGTCCCTTAGAACTGTTTCCATTAGGGTACCCCCGTGGTTGGTCCCGTGTTTTGGTATGATTTATAATGGTTTTAAATTTCCCGGCTCCGGTTTGTGAGCCAGGGGGTTTGGGAAAGGCTGTCCCTTCTCTATATGCTTTTAAGTCTCTGTCCAATTTTTTTATCTTAGTTGCTTTTAATTTAACCATTTGCTGGGCAATACTGGATAAGGTTCTATTAAATTCGAACTCGTACCTATAGTAATCCAAATCGTCTTTAATTTCTTTTTCCAGAACCATGGTTTCAGTGGTCAAAACCCCCAATGCTATTTGGTAGTGTTTGACCATACACTGTAATATTTCCAACCCGTGGTTATTATACAGTCCGATCAGTTCATTGTAAAACTCTGACCCAAATTCTAAACCACTTGGGTATGAAAAAAGTCTAAGACCTTTAGGAACTATTTTCTCTTTGATACATTTGTTCAAATAGTTCAATTCTAGTTGTGTTTTCTTGATTTTAAATAGCTTAGTATCAAATAGTTTAAGCTTTTCTACTAAAGTAGACTTACTTGCGATTTCAACTGCACTTGGGGTAGAACCCTGTGGGACATCCAGGTTCAATTCATCGTTTCGCCAGTTCCCAGGATCGAAATTGTCAGTTGAGAGAACAGAAGCACCCATACTCTGTGCCCCTGTCTGTCCATGTAGTGGTAACATTGTTTTATTCTTAGATGCCCCCTGTTGCTGGATTGGACTTCGGTCAGTGTTTTCACGAAAATTCATAGCGTTTTTACTTGTTTGACTCACGCTGTCTACCTTTTCAGTCAGCCGGTCTGAATAATTGAAGTAATGATGTCATAACTAATGCATTATTTAAACATGGAGTTTTAACAGTGTCAGTGTTTGTCTGAAGAAGTTCGGACACTGTTCCGAACGAGAAACGCTTGGAGTGTTTTACGTGAATTATTTTTAATAAAAGTACTGTTCGTTTAACAAATTTGTGTATACTACTTGAAGAAGTTCGTCTCATATGCCTTTGTGGTACCAACACTTTTTTCACTATTGCCTTTAACCCCTTTCACCAGGATGAACAACATGGTGCTGGTCCATGTCAGTGTGTATAATGTTCTCATGCAGAGTCCTAATATGTAGGAACTCCCTATGCATGTCACAAATACAGGCAAGACTGAAACTTTCCTTCTCCAAGAATGCTTCCTAGGTATAAAGAATAAAAATTGATTAAAAAGTTAGTGTCATTCCAGGGATATCAAGTATGTGTCAGCATGGTCTGAGGTGATCAGCAGTCCTGCTTGCTTTATCAGGGATGGCCTGCACCTCACATTACAGTGCTTCGAAATACTAGCTAAAGCATTTGTTATACTTATAATGCCTTTTTTAGGCAGCATCCAGCTGATGGACATCCCTCCGTAATTAACATATCAAATCCAAAACAGGATCACACTTAGGTAGTTCTACTCAGTGCCAGATGTTTCAAAAACAAAATTCCCTACCTTCAGGCTCTCCTGCATTTGGAATGCATCTGTGTCTGTGTAATTACTAATTACTGAATTGCAGTTAAAATGTTTGGAAAGCACTCCCTCCATACTTTATCTTTGTGCTTACCATGTTTTCAGACTCAGTGGTAACTGTGGTGGCATTTGCATACTTTAGGGACCATATCACCTCTAGGCAAGTCCCTATGGACCATCAAACACAGCTCATTGAGCTCTAAATCAAATTAAACAGAACCAGCTATCAGTTTATAGCCTGTTACAGAACCCTCTTTATGTCAACTGATATTCTTGTGAAGCTCCTAGATGCAATTGATAAATACCCTATAAATACAAAATTCCATTATTTTGGACTCTTTCATTACCCCTCAATAAACTATACATCAAATTTAGGATGTGTTCAAAAGGTTTTAGATTTTATAAATAAAAGCTCCCTGGGACTGAGTCAACAAACCCACTAGAGGGCCCAACAATCTTAACCTAGTCCTTATGAATATTGCTTCTTCATATACTACTTCTCTGGTATCTCTGTCTCTCCATTTATGTTGATCAAAAACTAGGACCTTCACTATTAAAACCTCTAATCCTGAAGATGATAGCAGTATTTCAGAATTCAATATTTGAAATGGACAGATCTCGTTCTGTGATGAACCTCCAACATTCACTTATTCCAGCATAACCCTAGACATCACCTCAGCAGGAAGCCGGAGAAAAATAGTCCTATACCCACTTAGATAAACGTATAGCATTGACAGTATTTACCAGATCTAAATATAATAGGATATTTAAAAGCAACACACCCTGGTATTCCACCAATATAAACTCTGCAATAAAAGAAGAAAACTTCTTAAAGCAGATCTGTTGACTCTTATATCAAGGATAACATTAACAAAATTACTAAGAACTAAAGCATATTAAGGCAGACCATAAACTGAGATTTGCTTCTAAAGCTAAGGAAAACTACAAATCATTCTTTAGTTCCACAGAAGACAAAGAAATAATGCAGAACATTGCTCAGAATATATTCAATATGGCACCATCTACTCAGACCCGAACAAATTCAGTGTCACCTTTACCACAGACATAACTATTTAGAGTCCAATTACCCTTCCCCCATAACCACTAAAGATTATGCTCTATCTTTGGTCTCAAAGACTAAAAATAGTTCCTGTGTAGGGCCTGACAGTATACTAGGCTGTTTTATGAAAAAGCACCAGGCAAGCTTGATCAGAGACACTCCTTAAATTATTTAATCTGAGTGTAGCCACTGGCTTTTGTCCTGAAGTTTATCTCACAATAGTAGTGATATCACTCCACAAGAGTGGCCCACCACTGACCCCGGGAATTACAGATCCTTCAGCCATGAGTCTCATATGCAAAGCCATGGAACATATTACAGCCAGTTTGATTATCTATGATATTTAAAACCTTAACAGGCTAGATTCACAGCAGTTTGGCTTTTTTACAGTTACTTTTTTTGAAAGAGTAACCCAAGTTGTTAGCAACATCAATATAATACACAGGCTATACCTAGACCTGGGAAAGGCCTTTAATAGTATACACCACATTGCACAGTTAGCAAATTGAATGCTTTAAACTAGATCCCTATGTGGTAAGATGAGTAACAGTTGACTAGCGGACAGAAACCATACTGTGCATGAAGTAGATGTCTTTTCAAGCAGTATGAAGGTAGCCAGTGGTGTTCAACAGGGTTACATGCTAGGACCCCTTTTGTTTGGCATTTACTTTTCTGACCACCAGGCCACAAATCAGTACCTCTGGTTAACTATGGTTGCTGACAGCTCCAACCTTGGAGTAATTGTCAAGTTACGATCTGACAGTAAAGTCCTACAATGAGAACTTGCACTTGTAAATAACTGATGTGCTTACAAAAGGCTTAAGTAAATATTAAAAATTGTAACATAGTCCCATTTGGTAAACCATCCTCATCCAGCATAAGAATAGATAATACTGCACTCAAAAATGATAATGTTGTTAAAGACCTTAGTGCCCAGATTGATAATTCCCTCTCTTTTGTTTATCATGTAACAGCAGTAGTCAGGAAGTCCTTCTGATTAACACAGCTGATCACCAAGGGGATACCTTCCAAATACAAAAAGATAATTATCTCATTATAATCAGCATTAATGATGCCAATTATTGAATGCAATATCACCTTTGGGATGTACCTTTCTAGACATATTAGACAACTAGAAGGACTCCAGAGGTTGTTAACTAAGATCATTAGCTTAAAATATTCTAAGCTTCCAGAAAAGACTGGAAGTGCTGTCCCTTTCTTTAGTGTATTATAGACTGCTGAGGGAGGGAAGATTTATACTGTACCTTCTGATCCACTATCAACCCAGCAGTCCATGATCTTTTCTGTCTCCACAAACTGAATAATCTCACAAATACCAGCACAAGGGATCTAAATCTCCATCGGCTGATAAATAAAGCAAGGCTGAAGGATCAGTTTATAGCACACCTTCCCCTCCTGAGAAATGCACTCCATTTTCAAATTAAGCAGTATGATACACTATCTTCCTTCAAATGGGAAATGGTTAATTGGATGGGTATCCAGAAATGCAACCCTGGCTTTAGTGACTTGACCTTGTTTGAGTGAGGTGGTTCATTCTGAAGGTGGGCACTGACAATGCATAAATGACTGCAAAACTCAATTGCCTTGAATTTCCTATGACCCTATGATCTTAACGAAGAGATAAACAATCTATAAGAAAATGTTTGTAGGCTGTTACTAAGGCAGGGGTAATCAAGACTAAGAGAAAAGAGATATATAAAAGTAAACCAGAAAGCGACCAAGAAAAGTTTCATATAAAAACATGCATAATGAAAAGAATTACTGTGGCAGTTGTAATCTGACAAAAACTGAAATCACTAGTTTGAAACAGCAATAAACATTTCAGAGATCATCAGTCATTTTTTCTTTAACATGGCAGAATTGCAAGTCTAACATAAAGCACATAAAGTAGAAGCAATAGTTTATATCATGCAATAGGTCAACTATACAGTCAGTGTGAGGCAAATAACAATGTGTAGCACAAATATACAAAATTATGAGCTCTGGACAAAATAAGAGTTCACGTAGATATGCTGTAAAATGTACACTAGCATTAAACTGTGAAATAAGAGACAGGAACAGACAAGTCAAGGCTTGGATAATAAGGGGATGTTATCATGGAAGAACAAGGAGAAAAGCAGTGGGCTCAGCCAAAAATGCCAACTACACATTTCTAGACCATGCTATAGCCCTTGACCTTTCAGAAGTTCATGTAAAGATTATTATTATTATTATTACTATTATTACAAAAGCAAAGAGAAAGTTAAATTGTAAAAAAAGGTGTTTCAACAGGAAGACATAAAATACATGAATGAATGAATGAATTGCAAATAAAGTGGTTGTGTAACAGGTATACATACATATATATTATTGATTTTATTGATTTTTTTCAGCATTGCAAACTGGTCTGCTGTTCTAGTTATTATGTTATTATGAAGTTAGTTCAGGCCTCTGATTTGTTGCTATTTAAATTCCTCATTAGTGCGTGCATGCACTTGTTTTAACTGAGCTCACTCTGAGAAGCAGAGACACCAGAGAAATCCAGGCACCCAGCCAGATCTTCAAACGATAAGTCAATTTACTGTTGCACTTTTTATTGATTTTATTGTTGCCTGCCTGCTGCACTGTTGTAACACCTTAACTGAGTGCAGGATTTAAAGTGTTTTTACTGTTGCTACTTCACTATGTTTTTTCAGCACTGCAAGCTGGTATGCTGTTCTAGTTATTAAGCGAATCTAGCAATTAGTAGTATAGCCTTGATTCAGATTTGCTACAGCAGAAGGACTTCTTGTTCCTCTCTGAGCATTTTCTCTTGCCATTTCTAGCTGGAAGGAAGCCATTGGCACCACAGTGAGAGTATCATGCTGACCAGAACCTTTCTGGTGAGACTGGATAGGAGGAGAGGACAGAGAGTGGTCTGGCATTGGATAATTTTGTTAGTTCAGGCCTCTGATTTGTTGCTACTTAAACCTCGCATTAGCGCAGGCTTGAGCTTGTTAGAGCATCACCCAGTGGTGTTGTGCTGTGGTAATTAATAGCGAGGTACTCCATCTTAAATTTTCCCCTTAATAGCTCCCGAGTGATCCTATGATGCTGATTGAATTAAACAATTGGACTAGAGGTGGCTGATGGTGGAAAGGCAGAATGTTTGAAGATTGTTGAAAAATAAGACATACAAGTGAAACTTCTCAGAGATTCTGGATAGGCAACTGAATGCTTGACTGATGCTGTAATCATAATGGATGATATTTTATTGTGGAGTCAAACACAGGAGAACCTTGACAGGAGATGGACACTGTTGATTATTTTTAAGACAAGAGGTAAATATAAAATAATATTAGAATTCAGAAATACATGGATCATAGTCTAATGTTAGAAGGACTGAAGACTAATACAGTAAAAAGCAGAGCAGTAGAGCAAATGCTAACGCCATAGAACAAGCTATTTATTATAGAGTTTTCTAGCAATATGTCTGTATCTCGCAAAGCTGGAACCCAATATATGTGACATTAGCATGTCACTAAGAAAGATGTTAGAGCAAATCAATGCCTGAGAAAAGATCTACGACAAGGAAAATAACTGAAATTCAAAAGAAACTTTTTGCTGAAGAACTGACATTAAGAAGTTGTGATGAAAATGGATCATTTGTGATACATTTCAGAATGGTGTACTAGTGCTTATCTTGTAGGAGAGTGAACAAGTTATCTGTGTGTCAAGAGAATTCACAGACGCACAAAAGAGATATTCTAATACAAAGCAGGAATCACTGGTGGTGGTATGTGCATGTTATAAATTCCATTACTATTTCATGTCAGAGACATTCATGTAGAAACACATTACTGGCTTTTGCAGAGCATATTCAGATGTTTTTTGTCCATAACGCATAAAAGATTGCAGAATAAGTTGCTTTGTCTACAAAACAGTGGCCCACAAGGGAAACACAGGTTAGACAAAGAAGTAGACATAGCAGAACAAATGAACAAGGAGTTTTTTTTTCCTTAAGAGGCACAAGTAGTTGATATAAAACAAATTAGATATTATTTCAGTATTTCCCCGGTTACTTATTACAGAAAGAAAACAAAATTATAACCAATATGTTTAAAGAGAGGTTGGCATGAGCAGAAGTCATTACTTTGGAAAGCAATTTGCTTTTGTCTTTCTTTCAAAGGATAAATAAGATGTCTAAGTGTTAATATTCAAACAAGGCAAAATAATAGTTCCCGTTTACTATGAAATCACATTTGAGAGGTTGTGTGAATCAAATGTGTGAATAGAAAGTACTGTAGAAGAGTAAGTGATGTAATAAGTAGGTCAGGAATGTGAATTCAAATAGAATAAGTAATATAGAGATACATGATATGCCCCCGGATTTATGAAGCCTTTTATAGTATGCAGGATTAGTCTAAGAGCTATTTTCTGCAATATGGCCAATGTGCGATCCAGGAACGAGCTCCCAGGATGTGCACGTGAGCTCTTTGGCTTATCCTGCATGAACCAAGCTCCTGTATGCAAATTATCCTCATTTGCAGGTGAAAACCATGCAAATGAGGGGAATTTGTGATCCAGGAAGCTGTCAGTGCAGGATGAGATCAGTCTGCTGAAATGTACTCAGTTAGTAACTGCGTACATTTCTGCAAACTACAAAACGGAGCTATGACAGCTCCAAATAAAGGCTGCATATCATTGAGGAAGCATGCCAATGTCCAAGTATAAGGTCATTGGCATTGCAAACTGTTTCAAAAAGTAAAAAAAAATCAACTTTTATTTTTTTTTTTGCAGATCTCGGCTGTTTAAGCATAGGCCAGAGGCGCACAAAAGGGATCGGGGGGAAATAATAAAATAAACTTAAAATGAGCATTCTACCTAAAAGCAGTATTCTGCCATGCAAGCCAATGGCAGGCATAAGGTAATCTGGCCTGTGAGTAATGGTTGCTAAGGGGGGAATCTCAGTGTGGGACATGTAACTATGCATTAGCAGGTAATCCTATGCAAATGAGGGGAAGGATAGTGATTCACAGATTTCCCCAGGGTGTGAGGCAGGTCGCAAGAGTATAAGAGTATAAACAGCTGATTGCAAGACTGCATTGACATCATGGGGGGGAGTGTCAGGCATACTGTAAGTGGATTGGAGTCCTGTGGCTCGGGTCTGATCCTAGCTTAGCACAGTTAAGCTAGAGGTGTGTCCAAACTGCCTAGCACTCTTTTCAAAGTGTAAGAGGGTGAGAGCCCCGCGCACTGGGTTTTACAGGAAGAAAAAGGAAGTTAAATCAGGAAATAGCAGCTCTGTGCACATTTGAGCACTGCATTTGTGCAGTGCACACACAGGCTTAAACAGGGAGGCAATGGGAAGGGAAAACAGCAGTAGGAATGTAATCAAGGAGAACTAGCTCAGCTGACAGGTGAAATGTATCAGAAACAGCCAATTACACAGGCAGCATCCCAGCCCAGCACACCACTATAAACTATGCAAACACCTTTCCTCCTTGTTTTTCCCAAAACCTCTGCACCACCGGTGTATACAGACAGGGAAATTTTCAAAACAAAAGCAAGAGAAAAAATGTTAGTGGCTGCTTTTGCTATCATAAACCAGCATGTGCAAGAGGCTGAGGGTGGTGAGGATGTGAATGCTGCTGAGTAACCCACAGTGAGGAGACGGAGAATAGTGTACAGACCCAGGGTAACCTACCAAGGGCTACATAAGTTGGAGATAGTGGAGCACTATAGGGTGGACAGGGACCTCCTACAGCAAATTGTTGAGCTGTGCCGGCCATACCTCACACACAGAACTAACAGAGGGGAACCCATCCCAGTGGATACCAAGGTATGTGTAGGCCTATGAATACTAGCTACAGGCACCTTCCAAAGGCCAACTGGAGATATGATGGGGATTTCAAAGGCATCAGCATCCCGGGTACTCCACCAGTTCCTGGATGCTATGTCAGCACATGTCAGTGAGCACGTATATTTCCCCATCTCCCGTGAGGCATTGGCCAGCAATATGCACCTCTTCCACCAAATAGCAGAATACCCTGAGGTAGTGGGTGCTGTAGACTGCACACACATATGCATTAAAGCACCACCCGGTGAGTGGGGTAGGGTCTACATCAACCACAAGGGCTTCCCCTCCATCAACTGCCAGGTCATGTACAATGCCCAGGGCATAATAATGAATGTGTGTGCTGGCTGCCCTGGAAGCTACCACAATTTCCACATCTGGCATCTGCCACAGCTGTACCAGACATTTGCCAATGGGGAAATCCCACACGGTCTCCTAGTGTGGGATGCTGGATATGCACTGGAGCCATGGCTAATGACACCCATCAGAAATGCACACACACCCAAACAAGAACTCCATAATAAGGCACACTCACAAGCACGAATCATAATAGAGTGTGTGTTTGGGACGCTCAAGTCATGGATCCAGTGCCTTGACACATCTGGTGGAGCCTTACAGTACTCACCAACTACATGTACCCAAATTGTCCTTGTATGTGCCATGCTAAACAATATGATCCTGTGGAAACATCTGCAGCAGGAACAGCATGGGGCAGGGCCACACAGCCTCCCACCATTGCCATGGCCCCACAGGCACAGAGTGACTCGCTGGAAGAACAACCTGAGCCTGCCCCAGTAGGCAGAAGGAGGCATGCCCAGTATACCCTGACCTTGGCAAAGAGGCAACACATAGCACATGCACTGACACAGTAGGGACCCAGGGAATGGCACCTCACTCCTACTCGCACATACAGTAAAAGGGATGCCAAACATGACACTACCTGTGCTCAACCATGTATAGGGAGTGTATTATGTGCATCTGACATAGGCAGCCCTACAGCACCATCCTCAATACTGGGACACCCACATGGTAAGTGACTCACACATGCCAGTTGGGGGGGCACATATCCAACAACAGTCACAGCCAGCAGGATAGGTGTAGACAAACACAAACAAATGCTGTACTATGGCCTCTGAATGAGCCCTATGGATAACCCCTCCCCCAGGCCTACATAGACAGACTACAGCAGGCCAGGCAGTTGTATGTAAGTTGTGAAGGCTAGGATGTCAGAAACTAATATGTAGGTAGTTGAAGCTAAGATCTATAGTACACTAGTATGCCTCTAGCCAGCACGATAGGTAAGACTACAGACTGAAATGGTGTACCAGACATATCAGTACAGTCCTAGCAAATGTGTAAAAGTGTCAGGTGTGCCTCACCATCCTACGTACACGTATAGTAACAGTCAGGTGTGCCCCCCCCACTCCTGTGTAGAAATGTAGAAACAGTCAGGTGCCCCCCCCCCGCTATGCATAAATGTAGCAACAGTCACTGTCAAATGACAGATGTACACCCTGCAGACAAAGCATGCTACCTGTTGGTGTACAACACAAAGGTCAGCACCGCAGTGCAAACTACCTGGACTTGATCCTCACATGCAATATAGATGGTCATACTGGGCATGCTCACACACTTAAACATATGAAGGCCATGTCAGCAAACACCAGTGGACCAGACATATCTGGCAGTTGCAGTTCTTGGTGCAGACACATTTCAGTATGCTCCACTCCTGCCTTGCACACACAGTGGATAGGAATACAGACATATATGTAAGGACAACACACTATAATAAGCCAAAGGTAGACGGACATAGATGTGTGAAAGAGGGTGACCGTGACAAAGAGCCATCTGGGCCTGTCCCACCCAGCACACAGCCAAAGGGCTCCAAACACATGAGGTGCAGGTGTCACTCACTGCAAATAATAGCCACCAGTATCTGTCAGCATGACAGACTATGTGGTGCACATGCCAGCTGTGCAACATGACTAGTAGCTGTATACACATACCTGTGGCATATGACCCCATGTGTGCCCTCATGTGGCATGTCAACCCCTACATGAATGGATTACGGCCCATGCACACACCATCCTCCCCATAACAGTATCATGACAAGTCTGCTGAGGTCATCCAATGTGAAATACACCTTTGGGAGAGCTGTAGCTCAGTAATCCCCATGGTGTGTCCCATAACTGCGCACTGCTATAGTGATAAACTAGCTAGGTAGTAGTTCTAAGCCCAGACTTAGTAAATGTATGAGTGTGTGTTTGTGTGCATGTCTCTCTGACTGTGTAGAGAGAAATACTTTTTAGGCAACTCACACTCCATACATTTCATATACTCAACTTTGGCAAGTCTGCTGATGTTACTCACCTAGAAATTCACCTCTTTGAAAATCATAGCCCAGTAATCTCTGTAGTGTGCCCTGTAACTGTGTACTGCTGTAGTGTGATAAAGCAGTTAGGTAGGTGTTCTAACCTCAGAACTGGCAACTGTGTGTGTCTGAATGAGTAAAGAGCAATACCTTTTAGGCTACTCACACTCTGTACAATTCATATACTCAACTTTGGCAAGGCTGCTGATGTCACTCACCTAGCAATACACCTCTTGGAAAGTCATAGCTCAGTAATCTCTGTAGAGCATCCTGTAACTGTGTGCTGCTGTAGTGTAATAAAGTAATTAGGTAGTGTTTTAACCCCAGACTTGGCAACTGTGTGTGTCTGACTGAGTAGAGAGCAATGCTTTTTAGGCTACTCACTCTCTGTACAATTCATATACTCAACTTTGGCAAGGCTGCTGATGCCACTCACCTAACAATACACCTCTGGGAAAGCAATAGCCCAGTAATTTCCATAGCGCGTTATGTAACTGTGTACTGCTGTAGTGTGATAAAGTAGTTAGGTAGGTGTTCTAACCTCAGCCCTGGTAACTGTTTGTGTGTGTGTTTGTCTGACTGAGTGGAGAGCAATGCTTTGTAGGCTACTCACACTCCATACAATTCATATACTAAACTTTGGCAAGGCTGCTGATGTCACTCACCAAGAAATACAACTCTGAGAAATAATAGCCCAGTAATCTCTGTAGCATGTCTTGTAACTGCGTACTGCTGTAGTGTAATAAAGTAGTAAGGTAGGTGTGCTAACCACAAACTTGGTGAATGTGTGTGTCTTTGTGTCTCTGACTGATTAACGAACAATGCTTTTTAGGTTACTCACACTCCTAAGAATTCATATACTCAACTTTGGCAAGGCTGCTGATGTCACTCACCTAGAAATATACCTCTGGGAAAATCATTGCCCAGTATTCTCTGTAGTGTATCCTGCAACTGTGTACTGCTGTAGTGTGATTTAGAACTGTGGTAGGGTTCCATCTCCACCCATGGCAGTTCTGGATGTTTTGTGCGTGTTTCAATGTCTGTGTATGGAACAATGCATCATAGGCTACTCACTCGCAGTACAATTCAAATGCCCTACTTTGCCAATCCTGTTGATGTCATTCATTGTGAAATACAACTGTGGGGAGAAAGCTCTTTAGTGATCCCTGTGGTGTGACCTATAACTACTCTATGCTGTAGTGTAATATAGGCCTTGGTCAGGGGATCTATACCCACACATGTCTGTTGTGGATGTTTTGTGTGTGTCTCACTGTCTGTGTAGGGAGCAATGCATTTTAGGCTAGTCACTCACAGTACAGTTGAAATGCCCTACTTTGGTAATCCTGCTGATATTATTCAGTGTGAAATACACCTTTGGGGAAGGATATCTCAAGTAATCCCTGTGGTGCATCCTATGACAGCTTTATGCTGTAGTGCGCTATAGACCTCGGTCAGGGATTCTATACTCACACATGTCAGTTGTGGATGTTTTGTGTGTGTCTCACTGTCTGTGTAGGGAGCAATGCATTTTAGGCTAGTCACTCGCACTACAGTTGAAATGTCCTACTTTGGTAATCCTGCTGATGCCATTCAGTGTGAAATACACCTTTGGGGAAAGATGTCTCTATTAACCCTGTGGTGCATCCTATAACAGCTCTACGCTGTAACGTGATATAGACTTCGGTCAGGGGTGCTATACCCGCACATGTTAGTTGTGGATATTTTGTGTGTGTCTCACTGTCTGTGTAGGGTGCAATGAATTTTAGGCTAGTCACTCACAGTACAGTTGAAATGCCCTACTTTGGTAATCTTGCTGAATTCATTCACTGTGAAATACACCTTTGTGGAACAAGTGCTTCACTAATGTCTGTGGCGCGTACTATAACTGCATAGTACTGTAGTGTAATGAACTAGTTAGATAGGGGTTCTACACCCAGACATGACAGGTGTGTGTGTGCATGTGTTTGTAACTTGTATCCTGTGAGGAAGTGAGTGTGTGTGACACCTGTGAGCAATGTGTAGGGGGTTCTGCTTATTTCTTTTATGGTGGCCCTACTATATATACATGTGACATCAAGGCCAGCCAATCTAAGTTAGCAATCCCACTATTACCCAGAGCACACACTCAACCCATGTGTCATACACACACATGCCTAGGCAACAGCCAATATGTGGGTAGTGCACTGCATATTGGTCACTGATAGTAACTATGCAGTGATAGAAGTGGTCTACAGAGGTCATGTCACCCAGCCCATCTGTCCAATATGCACATATATGCAGAAAGTGTACCTCCACTATGTTCCCCAATGGACACCTGCACTACCTGTGGTGCCTTCACATGACTCAAAACAGACATGCCATGCCTGAAACCATGCCCTGTATGGACAGATGATACTGACATCAGGGAATACTGTTGGCATGCTATCAATGTAGGTGCAGGGTAAACCTGCTGCCCATTACCAGTTCTTGCCACAGGTGGGCATGTCAGGCACATCTGATGGTAATCTGTGTTCACAACATGGGCCAGACACCCCAGGTACAGTTCCACATGTCACTGTACATGCATGTGGGATGTGGGCACATCCCAGACACCATCCATGGCATGGACTAAGGAACACATACATGGCATGTGGTGTACAGCATTGGCCACACACAATAGTCACACAGGTGACTGTATGGGGGATGCAATACCCACCTGTGTGGGAAAATGCAGTAACTACAGGCCTGAGCCATAATGCAGACCATTGTCATGTGGCCTGATGCCAAGGTATACCCATTGCCTACCCTTGTACAGCCTGCTGGCACAGTTGACCACCACACACCCATGTAGACATGCACCCATGCATGTCAGAACTGGCATCCTGTGTGTGTGTGTGTGTGTGTGTGTGTGTGTGTGTGTGTGTGTGTGTGTGTGTGTGTGTGTGTGTGGTTCATATGTCCACATCCACACTCACTACAACCCCACAGGGCATACTGAAGCATGCTGTCTGATGTCTGATATCTCCTCATACTCTTTGCCCATATGGCATCCATATGACCCATGTGGTGCATGTGATACCTGCACATTGATGTGTTGTGGCAATCCCACTAGTGATGAGTTGCACTCCTGGCCTTGCCAAGTGTGTCAATGTGTGTGTGTCCCTGTATGAGTGTGCCTGTGTTGATGCTGGCACCTGTTCATGCAGACAGACATGTGTACAACACCTACCGTATATTTACCGTATCCCTTTTGCAGATGTCACTCACCCTCACATATATGTTCTGAGTGTGCCACATCAGGTAATCCATGTGGTGCATCCAATAACTGCATCAAACTGTGATAGCACTACATAGTTGCCGGGGGGTTGATACCTTGTGCTGGTAGGTGTGTGACACAAACATGCTAAAATTTTACACTCCCAAGCCTCCCTGACATGTATTTGCCTCTGTCTGCCTCTCTCACACCCTCTCTGGTGGATGTGAAGACCCACACCTGACTTGCTTAGGCAGCAGCAGCATGTGTATTTTACATGATGCTCATGATCAGCTGATGGCCTCTGCATGAATTGCAGCCCTCCCCTAGCTGATTGCATGTAGAACAGCTGTGATAACAATCCCATAGCCAATTGCATGGAAACACATTCCAATACCTAGGAACATCATGGTGGTGTTGGGCCTTTTCAGTCACTGTGAGCAGGAACTAGATCTGTTGTTTTGCAAACAGCATCTCAGATGGATTGGGGATTTACCTCTAACAACATACACTGTGGAAAGAGGGCAACAAACAGGAGGGGGATGTGTCTGACCTGACTACAGACTGTAAGTGCTGCTATACTGCATTTGGAGTAATGTTGGTTTAACAGTGTTTGTCTGGATATGCCTGTCATACATGTCGCAATACCTGCCATGTCAGTTCTATGTATATGAGGAATACCCATCTGCAGGGTCGTCAGCAGACTGGGCAGTGTTGTGCCTATGGCTTCATGTATTAGCCACATTGCATCTATCTGTGGAATGCAGAAGATAGTGTGAGGATTGCAGTCTGTAGATGGTGATGGCTGTGACAGTTACTGACTTCATATCTCTCATAGGACATATGTTGCAACAAACCCCATTACAATGGAAAATATATGAGGTTATCACAGCAACATGTCTATACTGGCCCTGTGTATATGCTGTCAGCCACACTTCTGTCAACCTTTGTACATATGGCATGCATGAAGTGGTGCATATGTGCTGTACACCATAAATACTGTCATCGCATCTGATAACAAGCCATTGATATATCAGATTGCTACACATGTCATATACAGTAGGGGTTATATCTCATGACATAAGATGGACATTCTGTGGATGTTTGTACAGTATCGATGTCTGTGTAGTGATGGTGAATGTCGGCATTGTGTGTATTGTTAATATGTACTTCTGCCTGTGTACAGACTGTGGCAGATGTCATTGTTCTAGTGCCCCTTCTATCAGATGTTACATGCTGCCACACTGTATGGTACTGTTTTTCCGTACATGTTTGTAGGTCCATACACACACATGTCCCATACCACAGACAGCCATCAGACCAAAGTGTGTAGCAGCCCAGTATATGTAAAGTCATCCTGTGAGTGGCACATGTGAGGACGGTGTAGAACAGATAGTCCATATACTGTAATATTATGTTAACTTACCATATGTGGCTGTGGCTGTGTTCACATTGGTTGTGGTTATGCACTGTCACACAGGTGTATCTTACCCTGCGCTGTGACATGGCTGTTGAACCTGCTATATATGCAGGTACATGTGCATTCCCCCATATGGGATGTAGGCCAGTGTTGAGCCAGTCTGCCTGTAGCCTGCACAGTGCATTGTTACATACCTAGCAGCTTATTGTACTTAACCAATGGGATGTCATGTGCAGATACTTGCCAGATGTACTGCTGCTGGGCCTCCCTTAAAAGTCATGTATGTCAGACAGAGCAGTGGGATGCTGTACAGATGTATGTCAATATCTAGTGGGTAGTATGTGTCCAAGGCACCCCTGTATCAGCAGTCATTATGTGTCAGGCCAGACAGGAGTGTGTGAATCCAACACCTATGGTGCCAAATGTATACCAGTCATTATGTGTTATACCCATCTACATGGCTGTCTGCATCCATATTGTCAGGCCTGGTACACATGTTGTGCACTAAGAGATTATGTGTATACCTCTGGACTGTACAGGGTGTGTCTGAAGTTCCACATATAGTGGCCAATGTCTCTGCTGCACTCCACAGGGGCATTACATGCTAGTGGCGGTACTTTACGATGATTTCTTTAGGATGTCTGTCAGTAGCCAATGGCACACATATTATAAGCAGATGTATTATAGTAGATGTATTACTAGCCTGTTGTTACTTAAAATGCACCTACCAAACAGAGTTATAAGGTCTAATAATCAAAATCTACTAGAAGTGCACAAACCCACTCATCCCCCAGGCAAAAACCTTCTTTCCTTCAGCCTCGCTCGCCTCTGGAACTCTCTACCACCTAACATCCGCATTACCACTAACCACTCTACCTTCAAGAAATCTCTTTTCTCACACCTAGCATCTCTATGGGAGTGCTCATGCACCCACCCCTCATAACCTTACTCTACTATATAACCAACTCTACTACATGCCCTTTAATACCATAACCTACTGTTTTCATCTTCTATGTTTGCTCATTAATCTGCTTTTATGTTTGTGTTTGTTGCTTCTATAGCATGTACCAAGGCTGTTACTATAAATTTTAACAAACATTTATATTTTACTTATGTTCTTTTACTACAATGTACCTAGAAAATATTGTCAAATGTTAATGTACATTTATTTTCTGTTTTGGAGCTTTTCTCCCCAGGACTCCATTGAAAACAGGTTCTTCGAGGCCCAATGGACTATCCTGGTAAACCAACTACAATAAATAAATAAATAAATAAATAAATAAGATGTCAGGATCCTCACACACCATGTCTGTGAAGACAATCCCAGTGACAGTAACAACAGGCTAGTAATATATCTACTATAATACCTGACATCCCCCTGCACTACGATTTTAAGACTGTAGGGTTTGGGGTATGGTACACTCCATGTCCAGGACATATGGTGAAAATATATATACATATACTTATCCATATAGCCATGTATATATATATATATATATATATATATATATATATATATATATATATATATATATATATATATATATATATATAATTACACATGTGTACTACATTCATTTACCACTGTCATGGCAACCACCCACTATAAATCCCTACAGCATGTGGGCATGGTCCCTTTACATTTCCTGTGTGATGGATATCCTTCCTGTGTGTGGGCATCAGTGATACAGACAGCAGGTATCAATACCTCTTACAGGAGAACCTGCACACTCAGAATGGCCACATATTGGTATGAGGATCAGGAGCTACAGACAGACTGTGAGTAGAGTTGTGTTATGTTTTCCATAGTACTGGTGTTACAGGGAGTGTGTGTGTGTGTGTACATACTAGTATACCTTGGGATGCAGTCTATCTACATAGCTCACTACTGTGGACCTATCCTCTTGCTGGACAGAGGTATGCCTATCGTGTTATCCATCTACCACACAGGTTCTGTGTCAGATATTACACTGGCAGTGTGTGTGCTGCATGCGATCAGTACATGGCTACATCCATTTCTATTTCTAACCTCAATTCCCTGACTAAGGGTATGTTGCAGACTATCCTGTAACACCAGCACATTGCTTAGTGTATGGCAACAGTGTTTCACATATGTGCCTGTGTTCCAGCCTCTGTCCTCCATCTACATACCAAGCTTTGCACATATGTCATGCTGTTGGGGGTTGTTCTGCAGTGGGCTGTGAGTATATCACACTGCCATTGCTGCCATTAGTCCACTGCTGTAGTATCCCCCACACATACATTGGGGCTGGGGACATATATATGTGGGTGTCACCTACACAACACATGTGTGCACTTATGCACTGCAGAGGCTAGTGTATGTAACAGTGGTATATGGGCCTGTATTATTGAGTCTAGGTGGGGAGCACCATAAATGACTTAGGCTGTTACAAAATGTGGGGGTATCAGGGGTGAGCTGCCACAAGGTATATGGATGTACAGTACCGTATACTCCATCTATATTGACATTACTTACATGACTTGGGGTACTGTAAGCCTACTGCTTCCTGCCATACAGACTGTTATGTTTGTTATGCCTTGCTATGCACTGGTTACAACCCATTTGATCACAGAACATCTTTACCTCCTACAGAGTTTGCACAGAGTGTAGATAGAAGCTGCTGAACTACATACCTGCAGTACATACTGTTGATTGAGTGGTACCCTGTGTCCCAGTCTGTCTTCACTATTGTACATTCTGAAGGGCTTGGCCTGGACAGCAGCAATTGTGAACCTTTCCAGACTACTGTGTTAGTGTAACTGTTTCACAGTTTCAGTACTTTATTTATATGGTTGTCAGTATCTGAAAAGATATATGACATGACATATAGGACTGTTATAGTACACAATTAAAGGATTCCCATTTCTGCAAACCTGTGTGTGGTGTCTTTCCTATGATGTTTCTATGGGTATATGTTGCTGGCATGACTGACATTAGTATGTGTGGCACATACAGTGTCTAGTTGTTCAGGTGTTAACTGTAGGCATAGTGACTATTCCATATTGTGTGCACCTCCTACATATCTATCTTACTGTACATATATCTGCATGTGTATGTGTAGTCACATGTATATATATATATATATATATATATATATATATATATATATATATGTGTGTGTGTGTATATCTGTATCTGCATATCTGTGTTTGTGCATCTGTATCCTGGGGATGTTGATGGCTTACACATATTACATGTCCTATGGGAGTTAGACTGTACTATTGCAGGGCACATGTGTTTGGCTGTGGGGGGGATGCCTATTTGTACAAGACATATAGTGTGTGGGGCCTCTTGACCCCATTAATGGTGCACGTGGACATATGTGTATTTGTTAATCTGCAATTGCTATCTACAGATGTATGGCCATATATACCTATATAGATATATATATCTGCTAACAGATATATGACTATGTCCGTATATATCTACATAGATATATGATTTGAGCCTCACAAGAGCTGTTTATTTTGTTGCTAGGTAGAACATGGCCCATTGGATACAGAGTGATTAAGGTACTTTAAAGCAGTTGTAAGCAGGTTTGGGCAGGTTTGCACAGTGCTAAGCACTGCCTACATATGTTAAGCAATTTAGAAGCTAACTGAGTGTATGAAAACATAACCGGAGGTTAGCAGTGCTTACTGTCATGCAAACCCACACAAACCTGCTTACAACTGCTTTACAGTGCCTTAATCACTCTGTACCCAATGGGCTGTGTTCTGCCCTGCAACAAAATAAACACCTCCTTCAAGGCTCGAAACAAGGACCCTGCACACCATACACAAAGTGATTTATCACTAAGCCATGGCAGATATGCATAATCATGATGTTTTCACATACATATCATCCAGCCCAGGTATATAACACTACAGGGAATGTATTCCGCCATGTAGATGTATTTGTGTGTGTATATATATTCAACTGTAAATGGATATAACATATCTATATATGTAGATATAGCTATAGAAATATATATATATATATATATATATATATATATATATATATATATATTTATATATATCTATATATATATATATATATATATATATATATAAATATATATATATATATAGATAGATAGATATGCCAATTACTACATATATACTTAGATATGCATACATCTATAGATATATATGTATACATCCATATGTCTACATATATACAGCACTAGGAATGCATATGTGAAAGCAAATATATGGCTCACCTTTCAAAGGGAGAAATCCATGTCTTCGAAAGCTGGAAGAATGAAAGTATGTTCTCAACATTGCACAATCTTGCAATAAATGCATCGAATGTGCAATGAACGAATATCACTATGCATTCACTCATTGCAGATTTGGCAATTTGGGTGCGGATGGCACTATAGTGGGGATGGGGAATATTTGCCTATCCCCACTGTAGTGCAAAATCAGAGTTAGTATATCACAGTAGGGGGTTGTGGGGGGCCCATCCCCCCAGATGGAGGGGTGCAGGGGGGCATGCCCCCTTGCATTATGATATGTATTCCAACTTGCAGTTCAAGAGTCAGAGAAGGTGCCTTTAGAACTGCTGTGATTTGAACTGTGGTGCAGTAAGAAATGACAGATTGGTCCTTTCGGTTTGCCGAAAGGGCCGTTCGAAGAAATGATTGTCTCCCTTTCAAAGATAAACACATATATATCTATATATGTATATATGAACATACATCTGTAGATGAAACTGGGAACGTAACCACGACATATATGTTCACATGCACCATTGATGGGTTTGAGAGACCGAAACAACATACATCTGGCACGGATAGGTATCCCCCCCCAGTAAAAGACATCTGGCCTGCAATACACTACCAACCTTAGCAGATCCCATAAATAGGACCCTACATTACAAGGGCAGTACATGTTAACAGTACTCCATCCCACCTGTAGGATGTCAGGCTGGCATTATGAACATATCATGCAGTACAGTCAAGTGAAGTGTCATGCTTAGAGGAACCCCCTGGACAGGCGCAGTAAGTAGCTGGGATCCCATATACGATCCAATAGGGCTACACCTGAAAATGTATTCACCAATGTTGGCAATGACAACCACAAATCCACCATGTCAGCTGGGGACTACCACCCAGTAGTCTGATGACCCTGGTCTGCAGGGACATGGAACATATAGTTTCATAGGCTCATAGGTGGGTACTAGACTTTATAAGCCTAGCCAGAGTGTGTCAGCTTTTGCCACCCAACTGATTAATTAACTGAGCCTCTGTCAAGAAGAGCCAGTGAAGTGATCCCAGGGGTGTATTTTCTGTTACCCATCCACTCATCAAGGTTTCTCTTGAAGAGTTTTAGTGAGGGGCTCTGCCTAATGTAGTTAGAAATTTTGTTCCACAGCATGGGGAGTCTCTGTGACAGCAATCTATACCTTCAGCATGTTCTATTTATTCTTGTGGTGAGGTTTAGCTCACTAGAGTGAGTGGCTCGCAGTGACTTGGATTTCTTTAGGTGGAGCATGTCCATCAATTCTGAGTTGGACATGGCTTTGTAAGTCAGGCAGAGATCACCTCTGAGTAAGCAATATGCGATTGAGTACACCTGGGTTTTTCCAGTCGGGCTGCATAGGACATATGTTTGAGGCCAGTAATCCTCTTGGTGAGGTACTTTTATGGTCTTTCCAGCTGTTGGAAGTGTCTTGTGAGGTACATCCCAAATGGGGCATTGTACTCTATGATGGGTCTGATGAGTGACAAGTAGAGGGGCACTATAACCTCTTTATTTCTAGATGCGAACTCTTTAGTAATTAGATGGGCTACATAGAAGGATTTCCTAACTACTTTGGCAATATGATTGTCAAAGGAGAGATTACTATCTACCTGGGTCCCCAGATCTCTTATTACCTCTTCTATATTAAGGGGGCTGCCACCTATGTGGTAATTCATGGGTGTTTTGTTTTTCTCAAATGGGATGACTATGCATTTTTTGGCATTTAGCTTGAGACCATAACTTTGACACCAGGTGTTCATCTCAGTAAGGCCCTTTTGGAGAATGTCCATGTCAGCCGGAGAGTCAGTTATGGCTCCCAGTTTGCAGTCATCTGCGAACTTGGTTAGCCATAGTCCTCCTGTGTTTGCCTGTACTTCTGAGAAGTATATGCTGAACAGTAGGGGTCCCTGGACTGAGCTTTGTGGGACACCACTTGTGACTGATTTAGAGTCAGACCTGGAGCCCACTATTCTTACCATGTGAGTTCTGTCTGTAAGCCAGTTGGCAACCCATCTCGTGATGTAGGGGGTTATGTTCAGGCTGGTGAGTTTTTCTATAATTCTCGAGTGGGGAATGGTGTCAAAAGCCTTGGCGAGGTCAAGGTAGGCTGTATGAACTACCTTCCCCTCATCTATGGCCCTGGTGACTGTCTCGAAGAAGTCAACCAGGTTTAATAGGCATGATCTGCCCTTAATAAAGCCGAACTTGGTTGGGTCAAGTGTTTGGAGGTTCCCAATGTCTTTGTTAATGAGTTCCATGATGATGCACTCCATAGCCTTGCAGACCAGGCTAGTCAGGCTTATGGGGCAATAGTTACTAGGGTCAGTTGTGGCCCCTCCTTTGTAGAGTGGAATAACCATTGCTGTGCGCCATTCTATGGGCATGTAGTCGGTGGAGAGGCTGAGGTTGAAAAGTGTGTTTAGGTGGGGGGTTATTTTGTTCTGTAGTTCGTGCAAAATGCAGCCTGGGTCACCATCTGGCTCCATTGATGCTGTGCTTTTGGCTTTTGAAAGTGCTGTTTTCACCTCTGCGTCTGTGATTTCTGGGACACTACACTTTTCCGGTATTGTTGTGGGCCCTTTTGGGGGTGAGGGGGGGAGAGTTTACTGAATCTATCTGCCAGGATGTTGGCAATATCAGTGGGTTCAGTATATTTTGTGCTATTTTGCACTAGCTTGGAGCATATCTGTGAGTTGCCACTTAGATTCTTGACATAGCTAAAGAAGGCTTTGTGGTTATCTTTCAAATCCTTGGCTATTTTTCTTTCAAAGTTATTCTTGGGGGATTTTATGAGGGACCTTTGTTTCTTACTGATACTGATCAGGGATGTCTTTCCTTCTCGGGATTTGCTTTTTATCTGAACTAGTTTCCTCCTTCTGTTGTATAGCCTGTTTATGGCTGGCGTCCACCAGACTGGTTTCCTTCTCTTAGGGGAGTGAGTCTTGGTTTTGCTAGGGGTGGCATTATCCAAGCATCCTTGTAGGTGCTCATAGAGTGCATTTGTAAAGGTTCCTGCATCTTGGACACTGTTATCATTTAGGGTGGGGGCTGTGAAACTTTCCACCTCTGTCTTAAGTAAGGTGAAGCTTGCTATAGAAAAGTTTTTCACTATGGTTTCCTTGGCTGGAGTTGGTGGCGTGGTGTGGACATCCAGAGTGATTAGTTTATGGTCTGATCTAACCAGTGACGGGTTGACCTTCGGTGTGGAACACCTGTCGCCCATGTTGGTGATGACCAGGTCCAATATAGACAGGGGTCCAGGGAAGTAAATAGTGTGGGAAAAATAGCCAGGAAATTGTTCTGGCTAGGCTTGTCTAGGCCCTAGGGCTGATAGCCTAGTACCAACCTATGAACATATGAAACTATATGTTTTCACCTCTGGTAGGGGAGTTTACCAGCTGATCCAGGGCATTTGAGTTGATAAATTCCAGGAAGCGCTGGACCTGGGAGTTTGTACTTGAATAGTTTTCCCAGTTAACAGTAGGGTAATTGAAATCGCCCAATATCAGGGTGTTCGGTAGGACCTTCATGTTTTCCAGTGTCTCCAGAAAGGTGGAGTGGTGGTCCTGGGTCATGGAGGGTGATCTGTAGCAGGCCACAATTTGCATTGCAGATTTGCCTGATGTTGGTTGCACATGGATGATCTCCGAGGTATCATGCTGTGCCACTAACCTGGAGGTGTAGGTATCCTTGATGAATATGGATACACCCCCTCCTTTTGTGTTTCGGTCCATTTTCTTTGGCGGAAATGTGTGGTATGAGTTGTAGCTCAGTAGTGCTGGGGTGCTCTGTGGAGACTTGAACCAGATTTCAGTTACTGTACAGATGTCGACATTCTCCATACTGAGGAGTGCTTTGAGTGTATGCATTTTAAGATTTAAACTCCTGGCGTTGAGTAGCATAACCCTCATTTTTTTTATTTGTGTTGTTTACCGAGGTGGGTTTGACTTTTGAGCCTTGCCTTAAAAATGCACTATGGGGGCAGCAAAAGCATTGGCCAGTATTCAAAAGCCTAGGGGTGACAGGTGCAAGCCTTCTCTTGTGAAGCAATGAGGCTTTTTGAGCATGTCGTCCCAGGCTGACAGACACTGGATCCCCTTTGAATGACACCAGAAGCTTAGCCAATTGTTGAAATTGATCATTTTTTCTTTATACTGCGGTATCATTCTTGGTGAGGGCAGGATGCTACTCAGGGTCAGGGTCATACCCACCTGGGCTGCATGATCAGAGAGCTCTTCCATGTCTCTTTTCATGTAGTCCAGGGTGGTACGTCTCAGGTCATTCATACCAACACGAATAATGACAGAGTCATATTTGTACTTGTTCTGGAGTGACCTGAGTGCTTGTATTATGTGTTGGATTCTGGCTCCCGACAGGCAGCTAACAGTAACCTTCTCCTTGTCCAACCTAGTGAGTGGGACGTCAGTGTGCCTGACTTTAGAGTCGCCTATTATTAGTGTGTTAGGTATGTTATTTTGCCTTAAGGGCTGTGATTTTGCAGCACACTGATTTTGTGTTTTTTGTGTTGTCTGGTTTGTGATGGGAGATGCAGGTTTTTGGGTGTCTGCTTTGGAGGTCTGTGATGCTTTTGCAGGTTTTTATTTAGAGCCTCAGAGTATGGTTTTGTGTATTCATGTGTATTTTTTGCCAGTGCTGGTTTAGTATGTCTATGTGAGGCTGGAGTTGTAATGCAAGTGTTAACCTTCTCCTCATGACTGCCTATTCCAGTCTTGGGTGGAGAGAGCTTAGCCTCCAATTTCGCTATATAATTGCATCTCTCGCATATGTTAATGTTTTGTGGTAGGAGGAGAGGGTTGTCTGTGTACATGAGGCAGGTGTAACATTGCCTCAGGATACCCAGGTTCACCAGCTGGACTGGAAAGTATACCTGAAATTCCCTTTGGTCATGCCTGAATAGTAGGGTGAGCTGCTTAGTCGCTTGGTTGGTGAGGGGTTAATAATGAGCCTTGCCCTGCTTGGGCAATCAAGTGTTGGGGTATATTAGTGCTTGCTATTAGGTCTGAGCAAGTGCTGGACTGTAGGATGCTTTTTAAGTGCTTAGGTTGAGAGTTAGACTACTTTCAAGGGAAAAACTGAAGTGGAGACTTGGTGGAGCCGGGATAAATTTAGCCCTAGCTAACCAGTGCTGCCCGGATGTGCAAAACATGCAAATGTAGTTTTTACTGCAGGGAAATGAAAGAGATAGAAATTAGCCCAAAATGACCTATAAACTACTAACTTCTGGGCTGGAACCACTCCTCCAGGGACATATGGCTGCTCAAAGCTGCCTCTCTCACAGATGAACAGAGAAACCTCCCTCTATTCAAGTAATGTATGGGCAACTTAAAAAACTGTAACACAGCCCTGAATTCAGCACTAGCCTGAAAACTGGACTATACTACCTTAGAAAGGTGGGAAACAAGGAACAATTTATTTTTAAAAGATAAGTCAAAAACAGTAAAAAATACAATTAAACAGCTTTAAATGAGTATAAACAGTAAAAAAAAATACACTTAAAACAGCTTTAGATGACTACAAGCAGTCAGAAAAGGCTTTTAAACAAATTATCCAATTAACCAGTACAAAAATTCTCAAAACTGAGCCCTGTTCCTGTAGTCTTCAATCAGGCAAGTTCTAACTGCACACTCCTGCCACTGGGGTGCAGGGGAACCTTCTCCAAAAAAGAAGGCCTGGATTAGTGCTCAAGTTATACAAACAAAGCTAGATTTAGCAGGCCTGGATTTAGGCTATGCTACAGCAAACAAGGCACACCGATTTAAATAAGAAACAGTTCAAATATGCAGGCACTATAAGCCTTTAACCAGAAATTCCCAGCTCAGAAAGGCAGAGTCCAGTCTCTCCTCCCACAAGAGTGCAGACCACGAACCTTCTTAATGTAAAATAACTGGCTAAAAGCCCACATGCTTAAACCAGAACTAATACACTTTTAGAATAACAGACACTGAGCCTTCAATCAGCAGTTCCCAACTTAGAAGAATGTAAGCTACCTGTCCTGCCACAACAGTAAAGACCACAAACCTTCTTAATGTAAAACAACTGTTCTGAAGCCCAAGTGCTTAAACCAAAATGCTTAGAATGATAGCTACACTTTAATCAGGTTACTACCAAGCAGTAATAAATACAATTGAATACTTTTAAGAAGGCCTGGATTAGTGCAACAATGAACCCATGGCCAATGTCACTGGCAATCTTAACACACAGGACCCCACCAATGTTGGACTTGCCAAAGGCAGAGAATACAACCTGAACCTGGTATACCTCCTTGACCCAATCATGACAGGCGTAGATGAGGGTTAGGAGGTGCATAATGCCTATGTAGATCATAGCAGGTTTTGTACACCATCCCACATGTAGGAATGTGTGTAGTTGTTAAGGGATCTTCCTTTGTTCACAGAATATGCTTCCATCAAGACTGCTTGGCAAATGCCAACATTCCCCAGGTGCCATCCCGTGGACATACAGTCCTTCACAGGTCATAGATGTGTTAATGCCCTCCTCCACACTGTAGAGGTGTGCAGACTACTGGGGTTGCTATAACTCACTGGGTGTGGCTGTTGTGGACACATCCACTATTATTGCAGTTACTGTTGCATCTATCCCCCCACATAGCTGTCTGTAATAATGTACAGTGTATGTAATCAGGTTGTTAGTTGTTGCTTACACCATTCACAGTAGTTGAGTGCCTCACACCCTCCTAAGGTTAGGGCTATGCCACCGGCATTGGCACACACATTACTGAGGTGACGATTGCAGTAGAGTGGGGAGAGGGACGTACACCCTGCTGCTAGCATGTTCAATGTCAACCACATTGCAGACTGCATATATAGCAATGTGTGGTTGTGCCTATCCTGTCTTGGTGGGATTACATGTGCAACAGATGTGTTACCTGCATTTGGACATACCTCCATGTGCATAGTCTTATACCTGTACTGCATCCAAACCAAAGGCTCTGTGTGTTGTACCCAGCCATGGCATGTGTACCACCCACTACACTTACTGGTGTCCACTGTAGAAGGCCTGCTGACACCACTACACCCATCAGCCATGTGGCACATGGACAAATGCAACACAATCAGAATAGATAATGGTGACAACAATACAACATTGTTAATTGCAGCTATGATGCATCATGGCTGCACAGCTACACCTTCCAAAATATTAGCATTTAACTTTACTGCTGACAACATGCTACACATCATTCCATTGCTACACTAGTGTACAGTCACCCTGTGTATCAGCACCATGTTAGCCTGTCCCTGCATCGATATTATGGATGTCAGGGAGTGGCACAGGTATCATCATATGCACAGGGTGTGTTGTTGGTTTGCCAGACACCTAGGCTGAGCCATATAATTGACAACATGTGCGTGTTTGTGTTTGTGTGTGTTTGAGGGGGCTGAGTACTGTTATGGGCCACTGGTGATGTGTGTGCAGGTATGTGGTTGCCCTAGGTTTGTTTTTTATGTGTGAGTGTCTGCACGCACACAGTTCCACCATGTGGCTGCCCTATACAGGGATTTGTGAGACAGCTGCAGACTGTACCTGGCAGGGTTTGCAGTTCACCATCTTTGGCCATGGACACAGGACTTGTGCCTGACAGGGGTACTACAGGCAGTATCAGGTACAAAGTCAGATCAAGTACTGTCCCCCGAGGTTGACAGACATCCACTGGATCCAGGTCCCTCCTTGAACTGGCCAGGGCCAAGTGCACATGGTCAGCTATGACAGCCTGTGGGAAGCAATCCCCCCCACAGTGCTGGGGTTGGTACTGCCACTATGGGAGCGGCTGTGACTGGTGGGACGTCCATGGTGACCACTAGCTGCTGGTGTTGCTGGCATACATCCACATGGCCATCGCAACCGTCCCGCCCTGTCCTGATGCATGAACATGACATTGTGGATGAGATCCAATGTCTCACCCCAACGTCTATCCATGATCTCGGTGTAATTATGGATGGCCCATGCTAGGTCAAGGATGCTCTCAGTTACAGAGGTGTGATGAGCCCTCTGCACCCTTACACCCTGCCTGGTGTACTGTTCCATTCATTCCTGTGCCTTCATGACAGCCTGGAACATGTGTGTTGTTGATATAGATGTGGCACGTCTTCCAGGGGCATGATGACCAGCACTACTCCAACAAGCACCCCAGAACATCTGTCTATGTGATATTCTGCCAAACATCTGGCTATGGCTAATGTGTCCTGATACACATGACAGAGATACCACACTGTCCTGGCCAATGCCAACCGTAGACTGTCCGTCAGGTAAGGCCAGTGGTGATGATGTATGTAGAGGCAGTGTGACTGTGTGCGTGGATGGGGTGGATACGTGTGGGATGTCAATTGGTGGCCCAGCAGCAGCCCCTGATGACTCTCCCTGTGCTTCAACACACCTATCCTCATGGTCACTGTCTGTATCAGTGACATCAGATTCCCTGCGGGGGGGACCCAGCCCCACCTTGCCACCTGTGAGGGGAAAACAGGGAACAGATTGTAAAACCTGTACATCACCGCTAAACAGTACATGCACACACACACACACACACACACACACACACACACACACACACTCATGCACACACGTGTGCAGACATGGCCGCACACACAGACATACACACATGCAGTCGACATACATGGCAACCCATACACTCCACCAGACAGTACCTACAGACAGCTCCTGCACTCCCATAACACACACAATAGCATGTGATGGTGCAGTACATTATCACACACAAACCTGTAATTACATACATGTCAGCATGCAGGACATGTGGTGCTCAACAGCTTACAGTACAACTGTAGTCAATCCCCATTACCAACATTATACATGGCTGTGATGCATGGCTTCTGTTAGTAGGTGATGGCCCTCCTCCTGGAACTCACTGCACCCATATCCACAGCATTGTTGTGCATCTGTTCAACACCCTGGAATGTACTGTGTACCATAACTCACAGGTGTACACACAACTGCAGGATGTATTTCTGTGTGTCAGTTGTGTTCTGCTGCTGCTCACAGCCTCTGTGTGTTTCTGGATTACATGTGGACACGTGTTTAGTGAATGCTTGATGTGTAATTACAGATGTCATCATCAGTGGTGCATGTATGAGTACCATTAGACCAACCACAGACACAATGTACTGTACCTATGGTGAGTGTAAAAACAATTATTGACCATTATTGAGCCCTGGCTGATGTTGCCTTTGATACACATAGGTTCATAGGTGAGTACTGGTCTATTGGTCCTGGGGCCCTACATAAGCCTATTCACAGGGGTACCAGTCATGCATCACCCACTAATGTTATTCCCCTGTGCCCCTTTCTGGCTGTGACACAGACATACTTCCCAGGGTGAATTCCCCATTTCCCATCCAGTTGTCAAGTGTTTTTGTAAAGATGGCCAATGAGTAGCATTGCCTGACATGTATGGGTAGTCCATTCCAGAGTGTGGGAATTCCCCAGGACAGGGCCCTATCCCTCCAGTATGTTCTGTGTAATGCATTGATGAGGTTTAGGACCCTGGAGCGTGTATTTGCAGAAGGAATGGGATGTCTTTATGTGTAGCATGTTCAATGGCTCTGTGTATGACATACCAGTGTATGTTAGGCAGGTGTCAGCTGTGCCTGGGAAATGCGCACTAGAGTGTAGCTACTGTTGTCTGAGATGGTCTGTATATTGCATGTGTTTGAGGCTGGTAATCCCATTAGTGAGGTGTGTGCTCGGTCAGTGCACATGTACAGCATGCATTATGGGTAGGTATGTTAGATGTGTACATGGCGTACACCTTAGCTATGACATGCATAGTGAATTGCCAAGCATAACCATAAACCATACTCATTGGCATCTGGCCACTACCTTCCTGGTATCCCAGAGGTGCCTATATTGAGATGAGATAGAGTTGATGTCAGTGGCCACAGCTGTGGCATTACTACAGGGTGGCTGCAATATTACAGTACAACAGCTGAAGTCCACAGTACTACAGATTATGCATTACTGCTTATCAGTACTACACAGCAACAGACTCCACATCTCACATATGCATGATCTACCTGTACAGATGCATACACTACAGTAGTCTACTGATATGCCCTGGAAGCTTACTTGCATGCTCCATGTCTGGTATGTGTGTTGCACCCACCTCCATGACTGTATATGTCTGTAACTCTTGTGGTCAGGCAAGTGCTACCAGGCTCATGAGCAGCTCCTCCACTCTGGTGAGGGGGGATGGATGTCATGCCCCCCCCCCTGTTGCAAGGTGGTAAACCTGCATGGCAGTAGAACGGCGATGTACATGGTGGAGCAGGTCATTACAATGGTGACAGACCTGCTCATATGTACGGCTGTGCATCCCCACCTCATTCACCCTGCGGACCAAATCAATCCACTTGGCTGTTCGCTCATGCTGGTCCTGGCTTGTCTGTGAGAACAACAGCTGATAGTTCTGGATGATGCTGGTGATTATAATGTCATCCTCAGCAGCACTGTAGGTGGGATTCCTCTGGTGTGCCATACCCCCTGAAAGGTATAATGATGGAAATTTGTCTGAGTAATTTATATGGCAAGTTTACCATAATACAATACAAATATCAGTCTCCCGCTACCATATCAGCTCCAACTTAATGTTCACACAAAGCTAGTGGTATGTCTCCAGTATACGTACCATTGGGTCATATATTGCATTGTACAACACTTTCTGCTAAGTGTTTCTAGACACGCTCCCTGTGGGGGCACTCGAGTTGCTGGGCTGTTACAGAGTATTTCACCTGCATGCCCTTGTCACTGCCACTATGTTTCCAAATTTGCATGTGGTATGCCTGCTATGTGATTGCTACACATCTGCCATTCTGTGATATTAGGGATATCTATGCATGCTGTTGGACATGTTCTGGGATTGTGTGGACTATTACAACCCACATATGTTCCAAGACACTTACACACCAGTATGTGTAGGAGTTATTTGCCAGCAGGAACACCACTCCCACCTAATGTGCGCATGTTACTAGTCCACATCACATCCGTGACCCACCATGGAACTACATTATCTACTGTTTTGGTACTACCTTCATGTGGAACCACCTCAGGGGATGGAGTCCCCCCATAGAGCCCATACAGACATATGTCTGTCACCCAGTTAGGTCCAGGGTTTTGTGCATAGGGAGCTCCACAGAGACATGGGGTAAGGGCTACTGGAGGCATGCAGTACACATACACAAAGTTTGACATGCATGTTCCTCCTGCTCAGCCCACAGCCCAGGCACCTTTGTGTCCATGTAGATGCTGTTGAGACTGTCCATGGGTGGGCACCATGTTCCCTTTGTTCCTATGTGGGGGCTCAATGGCCGCCACTTTCCAAATGTAACTACCCATCCACAGTGTTCAACCACCAAATGTGTCATATACTAGCCCTGTATGCTGTCTTGTTTGCCACCTTACCAGACCTACATACCAATATGTGCCTAATACCCTTTACCAACATGTATTGACATATATGTGTATATATATATATATATATATATATATATATATATATATATATATATATATAGATAAATATATACATATATATATACATATATATATATATATATATATATTTATATATATAAAGAGATATATATATATACATATATATATATATGTGTGTGTGTGTGTGTGTATATATATATATATATATATATATATATATATATATATATATATATATATATATATATATATATATATACACACACACACACACACACACACACACACACACACACACATATATATATTTGTGTGTGTGTGTGTGTGTGTGTATACATACATATGTGCATATATGTGTAGATATCATTAAGTGTTGTTTATATACCTATATAAATGCATAACTGTCTGATGTTCTGTAGATATACACAGATGTGAATATGTATCACACATATATGTATCTGTATGTGGGGTGCAAACGAACATCTGGACCACACTCATGTAACTCTCTTTACTTCACAGCTGAACTGTTCTGCCTTGCTGCAACATGGACAGGTGTCATGTGAACACAGACTAACATTAGGGGGGTATATATGGTGATAAACTTTAGATAAGCATATTATACTGCTATGGCAGTTGGGCATGCAATGCTACACTTTAACATGACTGTCCTGCAGGTGGTGTAGTCTCTCACCCATGTGTCTATCATGGCAGTATTAATACCCCCACCAGCCGTTGGTCACAGTAATTTACAGAACACAGATATCATGGGTCACATCTTTGCCATTTACTGCTGATCTGCACATTTGACAGGTATGTCCCACTGCCCACAGGGACTGACACTATTGTCCAATGCAGTTGTTGAGCAGAACATCATTACAGAAACAGGTACTGATGGCACATATATATCCTTTCATATTATACATCCTATCATTCTATGCCATATACTACATGCAAGTAAATGCATATCTGTTTCACATACCTGTTATGTTTTTTTTTGCTGTAACACAACCCTAAGCTTTGTGATCTTTCTTGAATTTTCTCTCTGTCTCTCTCTCTCAGTCTCACCAGTAGAGTGATTAAGCTGGTTTGAATAGATTGCAGCATACTTTTGTTGGTATTGCACATGATTAGGTGTTGGCATCTGTACCAGTCAGTGTCCACCAGTTGCTAATTGCATGCAGCCTACTGTGTAGTACTTCAGATAACCACTGTCATGGCAACCCAGTACTTTAAATTGCTGCCTTCTGTGGGCATTGTCCCTTCACCTTTCCAGTATGGATGACATCCTTCCTGTGTGTGGACATCAGTGTTACAGACAGCAGGTAGCAATACCTCTTACAGCAGAACCTGCAGACACAGGCCAAATCCACATTGGGGTAAGGTTCCAGACTTACAGACAGAGTAAGTAGTGTTGTTGTGTGCATTGTATCTTGCTGTTCTTACAGGGTTTCTGTGTACATGGTACTTTTTCATGGAATGTTGTCTGTCTGCATAGCTCTCAACTGTGGGCCTATCCATATGATACCAGGGGGACTACTGGCTGTTAGGTTTTGTCTGTGAACCACACAGGTATTGTTCCAGATATATATGTAGCATTCTGTTTGTTGAGTGCTATCAGTACATGGCTACATCCATTTGTATTTCAATGTCATATTCCTGCATAAGGGTATGCTGCAACGAATCCTGTAACACCAGCAATTTCCAGGGTGTGTAACAGCAATAATGCAAATATGGCCCTATGTTCCTGCCTCTGTCCTCCACATATATGCCAGTCTTTGTCCTGCTGTGATACAGGTAGGGTTGTAAGGTAATGGCCTATCATTATTTATCGCTAGCATTACTGCTATAATCCCAGTCATGTCATGGACTCCCACACCAACTGTTGGGCCAAGTCCATATATATGGGGGCAACAGCTGGAGAACACATATGTGCCCTTGTTCATATATGTGCCCTTGTTCATTCCAGAGGTAAGTGTGTGGTACACAGTGTTCCTTGCCCTTGTATAACCTTTTATGGGGGGGGGATTCAATGCCATTAACCTAGGCTATGAGGCTATGACACTTTTTCAGGGCTATATCTGTTAAGACGAGGGTCATTCAGTGTGATAGTGAGATGTTAGGTTAAGCAATATTATGTACAAGATACTGTGACATTAACACAAGTGCTACATTTCGCCCTAGGACTTGACTACAGGGTGTAATTGGAGGCTGCTGAACTACATCTGTAATTGTTGATTGTTACGTATCCTGAAGGCAAATCTTGTTTCTACTGTTGTACTAACTGAAAGCCTTGGCCTGGACAGCATAGTATGGTATATATACACATTGCTTGCATCTACTGTTTTGTGTGGGCCTTGCATTCATCACTGATTAAATATTTCAAACCTTATGTGGTGTAAGTACTGGCATACATTATTGTATAGTACACAAATAAAGGTTTTCTGTGTATGCATACCTGTGTGTCGTGTCATGTCCTTTGAATTGTGGGTGGGTATATGTTTAATGTCAGTATTCTCATTTGTGGGAATGGTTGCCACACTACACATTTCACAGATGGCAGTTAAAGGGCTTGTGGCTGAGGGATATACTTTGCACCCAGTACTTCCACACTACTTCTACATATGTATGGCTACTGAAACCTTTTCTGTGTATATATGTGTCTTATTCTTTCGGCTGCCACTATTAGGGGTCGCCACAGTAGATCATCTGTTTCCATTTGTTCCTGTCCTATGCATCTTGCTCTGTCATACCAAGCACCTGCATGTCCTCTCTCACCACATCTATAAATCTTATCTTAGGCCTTCCTCTTTTCCTGTTACCTGGCAGCTTCATCCTTAGCATCTTTTTCCCAATATACTCTGCATCCCTCCTCAGTACATTTCGAAACCAATGTAATCTTGCCTCTCTGCCTTTGTCTCTAAACCTTCCAACCTGTGCTGACCCTCTAATATACTTATTCTTAATTCTGTCCACCCTTGTCATACCCAGTGCAAATCATAACATCTTTAACTCTGCCATGCCCCCAGTTCTGACTCCTGCTTTTTTGTCAATGCCACTGTCTCCAACCCATATAACATAGCTGGTCTCACTACCCTCTTGTATACCTTCCCTTTCACTATTACTGGTACTCGTCTGTCACAAATCACTCCTGACACTCTTCTCCACCCACTCCATCCTGCCTGCACATTCTTCTTCACTTCTCTTCCACACTCACCATTACTCTGAACTGTTGATCCCAAGTATTTAAACTCATTCACCTTCGCCACCTCTACTCCCTGCATCCTCACCAATCCTCTATCCTCCCTCTCATTCACACGCATATATTCTGTCTTAGTCCTGTTGATCTTCATTCCTCTTCTCTCTAGAGCATATCTCCGCATCTCCAGGGTCTCCTCCACCTGTTCCCTACTCTCACTACAGATCATAATGTCATCTGCAAACATCATAGTCTATGGGGACTCCTTTCTGATCTCATCTGTCAACCTGTCCATCACCATTGCAAATAAGAAAGAGCTCAGAGCTGATCCTTGATATAATCCCACCTCCACCTTAAACGCATCCGTCACTCCTACCATCAACCTCACTGCTGTCACACTACCTTCATACATATCCTGTACCAATCTTACGTACCTCTGACATTCCTGACTTCCTCATACAATACCACAACTCCGCTCTAGGCACCCTGTCATATGCTTTCTCTAAGTCCACAAAGACAATGCAACTTCTTCTGACCTTCTCTGTATTTCTCCATCAAAACTCTCAGAGCAAACATCACATCTGCTGTGCTCTTTCCTGGCATGAAACCATACTGCTGATCACTGATTATCACATCCCTTCTTAACCTAGCTTCCACTACTCTTTCCCAAAACTTCATGCTGTGACTGTTCAATTTAATCCCTCTGTAGTTACTACAGCTCTGCACATCACCCTTATTCTTGAAAATCGGTAACAAAACACTTTTTCTCCATTCCTCAGGCATCCTCTCACTTTCCAAGATTTCATTAAACAATCTAGTTAAAAACTCCACTGCCATTTCACCTAAACACCTCCATGCTTCCACAGATATGTCATCTGGACAAACAATCTTTCCATTCTTCATCCTCTTCATAGCTATCCTTACTTCCTCCTTGCTAATCCACTGCACTTCCTGATTCACTATCTCCACATTATCCAACCTTCTGTCCCTCTCATTCTCTTCATTCATCAGCCCCTTAAAGTACTCTTTCCATCTGCTCAACCCACTCTTCTCACCTCACTTGTGAGTACGTTTCCTTCATTGTCCTTTATCACCCTTATCTGCTGCACATCTTTAGTAGCTGTGTCCCTCTGTCTAGCCAATTAGTACAGTATATGTGTGTGTATATATGTATATGTGTATGTACCTATATATATATATATCTATCCTCACAACAAAGATCACCACTCCAACTAGGAACTGTCCGTTACAAACCAGGAAACAAGTAGCAAAACACACGTTCAGTTCCAACGCAAAGGCAAAAGACAATGATAAAGTCCAGCGTACAAAAAACACGATGATATTTATTAAATAGAACACAAGGATGAGCGCTTTCGCGTAACAAAAGGAGCTTCAAACAACGTATTTATAACCATGTTTATGACATAAGGAAAAAGAATATGTTGAACGCTTTGGCTAAGCATGTTTCTAGTTATAATGACCATGGCTTTGAGTTCAGAGTACTTCAGATTGTACCACCTGGGCAGAGGAAAGGTGATTATTTGAGTTATTTGGAACAAAAAGAACTGGAATGGGTGTTTAAATTAAGAGCTCATTATCCACCGGGCCTCAATACCTATGTCTCACTACGTTCCATATTAAAGGCTCGTAGATAATAAGATATATATATATTATGTATTTGATATTTATCTACTTTTATATTATGAACCATGGTCCACTTGTATGTTATATTTTATATCTCATATATGTTTTATTTTCATTTTTATTTTCATTTTTATTTTTATTTTTACTTAGTCTTAATTAAGATAGGTTAGCCTATATTGGATATAGTATGTACATATTCTATATCAATTTTTATACATCTGAATGACTATGTCCATCAATATTTGATGTTTAGATTGAGCTAATATGATGTTTTTATATGTTTATATATGTGTATATATCTTCAAGGTATTGAGCTGCTATTGCACATATTTCATATTTTATATTTTATATTTTATATTTTATATGTATATATATATATATATATTTTTTTTTAGCTAACCTTATTTAAGAGTTTGAAGTATTTGTAGTACTGTGAATTTGGTTCATAGAGGGTTAACTTCTTGTGAATAATCTCCTTTGAGTTGTTCATTGGAGGGTTTGAATTAATTGGACCAATTAAGACAATCAAATATATATAAATATGGTTGCTTTTCTTTATGTTGTGATCTGAAGAAGCGTATTGTTACGCGAAAGCGCTCATCCTTGTGTTCTATTTAATAAATATCATCGTGTTTTTAGTACGCTGGACTTTATCATTGTCTTTTGCCTTTGCGTTGGAACTGAACGTGTGTTTTGCTACATATATATATCTATATATATATATATATATATATATATATATATATATATATATATATATATATATATATATATATATATATATATATATATATATATATATATATATATATATATATATATATATATATATATAGCTATATATATATATATATATATATATATATATATATATATCTATATATATATAGATGCATATATATACATATGTATGTATCTATATACAGTTGATGTTATATAATTATTTGTGAGTCATACATTAATATATATATCTACATATAGCTGTCTATCTGTCTACATTTACAGATATATATCCGTCCATATGTCCATGCATGTACGGCTCATATTTTGGCCTGTTCCTCATTCACTTGGCAATTGTCATGGATGATCGCGGCATTGAAGTCAGTAACTAGTGCCAACACTTTTGTGCTTCAGACTTCGTCTCCTTCTACATATGTGTTCTAATACATATTACTGTGCAACTAGCAGCATTTTAAGTGTAGTAGATCTTTAGTTGACATATATCCCTATTTGTACCCACAGTGTGGCATACTTTGTCCAGACTTCTTACATTAACAGGTTGTGTGGTATGATAATAATACATTTCCTGTACTGTTGACTGTATATGGAGTGCAGGGCCCTGGGTTTGAGCCGTGGAGAGGCAGTTTATTTTGTTGCTGGGCAGAACAAGGGATGTTGGCTACAGAGTTATTAAGGCACTTTTAAGCAGTTGAAAGTGGGTTTACACGAGTTTGCACGACTGTAAGCACTGCCAACCTCTGCTTATATTTTCTTACAGTCAGTTAGCATTAAATTTCTCAACCTGTGTAGACATAGCTTACCCCTGTGCAAACCCACGCAAACCCACTTACCGCTGCTTAACAGTGCTTACTGCTGCTTATCCCTGTGCTAATTCCATTAAAGGAAAAGAAAAAGGGGTTGATAGGAAAATGGTGAAAAATGGGGCACAGAGAGCGAAAAACAGTAGGGAAAATAGTTAGGCATCTGCAGGGAAGGTATAGGAAAAGCCCATAGCTGCCCAATTCTTCTACAGCAACATCTGTGCATATACACTATATTTGCAGGTACATTTGGACACTCGACCCCCTGGGAGAGGGGTGAGGACAACATATATTCATTGTGATGCCAATTAGACCAGATTACATGTGTCCAGTGGACACATGTGCGAAATAGACAGCTATGTATGGGGTGAGATTTTTTTGTGGGAACAGATTGCCCTTTTTTTTTTTTTAGGTGAGAGTGGGATGTTGGGGAGGGGTAGTAGGTATATTTGGGGATGTAGGTTTGGTAGGTTAACAGACAAGACACACAAGACACATACAGGGCCGGTATATGACACATGTGAGGGATAAACACCTTGGATGGGGTGGTGTGTTTGGAAGTCGCAAGCCCACGAGCATCCAACTGGAAACAGTGGAACTGAGGTCCCCACCTATGGGTAGTCACCACTACACTTTCACGGCCCCAAAGGTGGCTGTGCTAGGGGCTGTGTAAGAGGGGCAGGCTCACTCTCTAATAGCGCCACTCAGCCCTCAAGCTGGCATAGCCGCTTTTGATACTCCAGATCAAGCTCCCTGCGCACCATGGCCCGGACCTGTTGATGGGTGACAGGTTCCCCTCTGCGCTCTCTCCGAGGGGTGTAAATCCCATCCCCTGCTGCAGCAGTTGCACCCGAAGGTGGTGCAGGGCCCAAGGAGGAGGAGGTCCCAGGCTGGACCCCAGATGTGCTGTTACCCAGTTCCATGGCCAGCTGAGGTGGGACAGGTGGGTCCGCTGGGACCGGCCTTCCCATACGAGCTGAGTTGTCACAGGTTTATGACAGATATGGGTTAGTAACAGTTAACAGCATTCAGGATTAGTTATAACAGCATGCATAGGTTTTCCCATTAACCCAACACACCAGATTTAACACAGTTGCAGAGCAAGCAGGACACATGCATATATGGAACAACAGTGGCCATTACAGGAGCATGCAGGTTTCATTGATGGCAACAGGCCACCAATATGGGTGTATTTTAACATGGCACATGCATAGAAACAAATGTGAATATTTATATACCATTAGGACATATGTCCCAACAAAAGTTTGGAGTGTATACATACCAGTTGAGGAGTGTCTTTGGGTTATTATGCACATATGGTAAGGGTGAGAGAGAGAGTTCAATTAACAATTAATATATCCTTGTAGTTTTCATAACATTCTTAGTCACTGCAGTGGTCTTTCCCTTACATGTATTATTATACTACACAATGGCCTTATATTGTACACTGTTATTTTTATAAATTATTATACACGTGACCTGTGTCTTACATACAGGCGTGACAGGCTGCAGGTGTTAATGCAACATATGTTGAGAATTGCTGTCATACACTTTGGGTGAGGTGCTAGAATGACAGGTTTGTTTCCATATACATTCTCTTACTATGTACACGTTTGACTATCAGTTATATGTCATTGACAGCTGCCTACATTTCTTGGATCATCACAATGGATTTTCAGGGGAACCGGGTACCAAGCTGGTGATATGGGCCATTTATCTGGACATGCTGGATGGATTAGAACAGTTGTGGAGTATGAACATGTATACAACTTACAATTTGAGCATTCTAGCAAATTCTGTACTGTTGTTGGGTGCAAGTATGCATACAGTTTTCTATATGAACATTGTATCAAAATCTGTATAGTTGTGGGGTATGATTATGCATACAAATTAGTAGCACTCCCAGGATTCAAACTCCTGCTGCGTGTGATAAAATATTATAGCTAACATCACAGTACACTTTGCTATCTGGGAACTGATGTTAAGCTTTTGACTGTTTTCTAAGTCTCCCTAACTTGTACGATATGACTGACCTCTTGGCACTTCCAGCATTGTTATGCAGGACTTCATACCCATTTTATCTGCATACGACGGTGTGGGTGACACTGCTTAAGATACAACAGTACCATTTATAGAAGTACTCCAGGGTTTATACCTTTATTCACAGACTATTACACATTTATTTCTACTGGTACAACACTTTCTAAGGCTCTTACATTTATTTGTTATGACAGTACATGCAGACTGATTACTAACCTGCCTCGCGATGCAGCCTTTGCAGCCTAGCATCATGGGCTTGCTGGTTCACAGCCCAATCATCTGCAGCTGTCAGAGAAATGCAATGATATTTAGCCATACGTATCCATAGTATACACAAGCTAGGCAATTATTTACTACTTAGTAGAATGAGCACTTACTCAGTACTTGTTATTCCAAGTACCCCAAACTAATCAAGTAGATAAGTAAGATTAGTGAAGGTGTATGATTTGTGCACTAAAGTCTGTATATTCAAAAGAGGGTACACCTGATGTCATCTGACAAAAATCTGCCATACCAAAGTCAGGATTAAAGACATTTCTGCATCCATTGGAAATTAAATATAATATCGAGTCTAAGCTACCAAAATTAAAATGAGCACATGGGAAAAACTATCACTAAAGAGAAGAATGTGCTATTACAAATCTGCAAGGATTGCATCACCCAATTTTGGAATATAGAAATAATCAATGCAATGATTCGGTCTTTCAGTAGTTCAATTATTAATGTCGAGAACATGAAAAGCAAATTATCCAGTTTAGTTATGCTGCTGATATCTGAATATTAATATTAAGAATGCACTGTGGAAAAAAATCATTAGATACAGAAATAGTATTGTGATAGTACAATGACAAAATACAGTAGGTAAGTACCAGATTGGAATGTCAGAGATAGAGTAAGAATATAAAAGCAATGAAAAGGTTTGCACCAAGATGACAATATAAAAAGGAAAATAGTTGCGATAAGGTCCTATGCTACTTATGGAAAAGATAAAAAGTTTTTAGAAAGAATATGAAACATTTCTGTAAGGTAAACCAGATAAAATTCAAGAAAAAAGTACAACTATAATTTTTGCAACTAGTATTCCACTGCAAAATATAAACTGATAAGGTTGAGAGCCAAGAACTGCAAACCAGAGCCCATCTAGTATTTTAAGCAAAGCCATAGTGCAGCAAGAACCATCTCAAATGAATATCAGATCTATACAGAGAATAATCCTAATAACTATAATCCTAATAACTATTACAGATCTGGAAGACAATTGTGCAAGCCAGTAATATATATATATATATATATATATATATATATATATATATATATATATATATATATATATACATATATATATATATATATATATATATATATATATATATATATATATATATATATATATATATATATATATATATATATATATATATATATATATATATATATATATACATATATATATGAATATATATATATATATATATATATAGGTCTACTTCTATTAGCTGACAGCCCATTTCACTGAAACCCATTTGGTCGACAGCTCATTTCATTGACAAAGTATTCAAGGCAAAACCTGGGTTTTGCCCTCCCCACTGTTGTGTGACTGTGGAGTTGTTATAATATAGTTGGGGGTGTGGGGACAGCCCCCACATTGGGGGTGTGGGGCAGCCCCACCTAGAATGTTTGTCGATGAAATGAGCTGTCGACCAAATGGGTTTCAGTGAAATGGGCTGTCAGCGAATAGAAGTAGACCCATATATATATATATATATATATATATATATATATATATATATATATATATATATATATATATATATATATATATGTATATATATATATATATATATATATATATATATATATATATGGATCTAGGACTGTTGAATGAAAGTTCAACAGTCTGAATCCACTATCACCATACACACTTTAATGAAAGAGCTTTCACTGAAAAAGTGCTTTCGCTAAAGTGTGTTAAAGAAAAAAACAAAAAAAACATTAAATCTACTTTTATGCAGGGGCCAAAGTGTGGGGGACTGTGCCCCCCACACCCCCCTACTTTAATATTCTCACTCTGAGATAGCACTACAGTGGGGAAAAGGGAACTTTCCATTATCCGTTCCATAGCACAACCAGCACAACAGGCATACTTACGCGAAAATGCTACTTCGGTGAAAAGCATTTTCATGTAAGTATGTCCGCCCATTCACAATTCAGTTTAAAAGTGCGTTCGTGCAAGAGTCCTAGACCCATATATATGTATATATCTATTTATGTATATGCACACACACACACACACACACACACACACACACACACACACACACACACACACACACACACACACACACATATATATATATATACATATATATATATATATAGAGAGAGAGAGAGAGATAGATACATGTGAGTGTTTTTAAATGCATAAAAAGTATTTTAAAGAAGACTGATATATGTTCAACATAAAGCTAGGGGAAATCTAAATAATCCATTTATTGAAATACAATCTGCCTCACAGGAAGTTTATTAGATAGGCATGTTTTATAAATAAAAGGGCTAGATAGTAGTATGCTGGGTATAGTTCTTCAAATATGTTGTCTAGCTATACTTCTTTAATTAAACAGCAAGAATAATTATATCAAATAGGTAAGAAGTACATTTGCAGTTTTTCGATGTTGTTTATTGATCATTCTTGTAAATGTAGTTTGGACACAGACTAATTTGTCCAGAGGCAGTGCATAATGAGAGGAGGGGAATTGTTTGGAAAATGTGAGGTTAGGCAGGAGGTATGGAGTCAGAATGAGAGATGAGGAGATAAGGGTTAACTATGTGAAAAGAAAAAGGGATAGGCACTGCAGGAAGTGAGGTAAGGGGTAGGGAGGAGTCAGCTGGGTAACACATCATGGTTAGCTTGGGAAAAGCAGATTTTGATGTGGGCTAGCTGAGACAGCAAGCCTATACTAAGCCAAATAAGTCTGTTGTTTTTTTGGTGTGGCGGAAGGCCGTTGGAGGTTGTGGGACTAGTTTTTTTTGTTTGTTTGTTTTGTGTTTTTGTGCTGGGAGTACTTTCTTTTCTTGATTCTTTTTTCTTTCTCCTTTGTCTTTCATTAAATGGAGATGGGTTTTCCAAAAGGTGATGAAGGCATTGTTTTGAATGGGTGCATGCAGGTATGAGTGGAATTATATGTAACTATCGATGGGGGTTTGACGATTGTAGAGGTCTTTCAGCAGTATGGCCTGGATTCTTTCTTTATTTACTGTGGCCTTATTGTTTTGTCATCAGGGGAACTGTAAAGTATTTGGCTTGGATTTGTCTGTTTGGTAGGCTGTGCATATTTTGTTGTTTGATTGACCACCCTCTGAGGTGCATTTTCATGGGCAATGGAGCTCTTTCAAAAGTGCCTGTGGCACATTCTGCTTTTAATGAACGTGCTCTCTATGGAAGGCTTGTATTTCTCCTGCTCTGTGGTGTTATTGCTGGGTTTTATCATTCGGGCAGCCTTTTGGTGAAGGAGATGGGGTTTGATTCTGCTGCCTCATGGTGTTGCTGGTTTGCATAGTTGTTGTGTATGCGAGTTTGCATTCTCCATTTTCTGGCTTGTTTTCTTTGGAGCATTGGTGAAAGATATGGGTTTTGATTATGCTGCCCCAAGTTTTCATCCTTTTGGTTTGTCATTCAGGTAGTCTTTTATGTCAATGAGTTGGTTTCATTTCAGCTCGGGGTCTTGGTGGCTTTTTGTATGTTCCAGATGGTTGTCATGCATGCACCTTTGCATCAAGGAAGGAAGTCTGACATAATGGTCTGTTTTTTTACCTCTCAAATATAAAGTGCAGGGTTTGATTTTAACTCTGTTTTTAAGTTTTTAAGAGCATCTCAAGTGGAGTCTTGATGATTAAGAAATAGTAAAGAGCACTGTTGTTTTGTTGTATTCTTTTTACATTCAGTACACAGTAAGCAGGATTGTGAGCTGAGCTTGAAATAGGACTGCAAGAAGTAAGTTATAAGTGCAATCACAATAAGAATTAACAGTTTTCCTTGCTGATACCTTTGTCATTATTCAAAGAACTGTTGAAACTTTGTGAAAGCAACTTTTTAATTAAACTAACAATCTGTATGCCTTTAGCATATGTAGGTTGTGTAAGTTTGTAGGAACACATTTTAAACCATCTTTTAGCACTGCTTTGTGGCTTTCAGTTAGACTTATGCAGTCAAATTAGGAGTGGTGTGTGGGTGCCCTGCTGATTGTTTAACAATAAAAGGTGCACATGGAGGCTTCTGAGCCCAGGTATACATGCTGAGCGGGCTGGTATAATAGTTAAGGTGCTAATTGTACAGGGGAAGAAGTGAATAGATTAAGAGAAATTGCGGCAGTTGGTTTTTATAACCCTACTTAACACTTCTTATGAGTACTGTTAAGCTATGAGGTATATAAAATAAATAAATAAACTAAATAGATAAATAAATAATTTGTGCTGTGCATATGCTGGCCTGAGGATGGTGTAATGGATAAGGGGTTTTCCTGACAGGCAGAGAGCACAGGGGTTGAGTTTCATGTTGCTAAGCCTGTTACTTTCAGGGGTGGACTCCAGGTGGAGTGTAGATGTGGAATGGGGTTGACTGGCAGCCTTTGATTGGAGAAGATTTGTTTTTGTTTCTTTGCAGATGGCAGCAAGCCGCAGCTTGTGGGAGAGATGGGTGACTATCATGGCTCATGCTGAAGAGTTATTCAAGGAAGCATCACCAGAGGATCCACCTGTGACAGAAGTGCAAGTGGGGCCAGAGGCAAGAGACATCCACAGACTGCAAAGCAGACAGCAATCACTAGAGGGAAGCGTGCCAGGAAATCAGCGACTGCCTGGACCAATGAGTGTGTTTCTGCAGAAGGAGTGAATCCGAGCATGACAGCAGTTAATGATAATGTGTTGGGGTAGGAAATGTCAATTTTGGATCAATAGGTTTAGGGAGTGAGGCCTGCATTATTTGAGGTTTAGGTGAGGTGTTGAATGGCTTGGCTGTTGGGAACTGTGTGGAAGTCAGAAGTCACTAGGGGTGAGAGCATGTGCAGAATAACATGCTGGGGTCAGGGGATGAAAACAGGCCCATTTTGATCGGGAGTGGAGATTCAGTGGCAGAGCAGCTTCAGCAGGAGGTGTATTCTAATTTTGTAGTTTGGCCGGGGGACTGGTTAGCTATGCAGTCACTGGTGACAGATGAAGGGGGACGTTTACTTACCTCGCATATTGCTAGTTCTGTGAAAGAAAAGATACTGAAAGTGAATTATATTGACATTTTAGAGATGCTTGACACAAATGGGGTACAGCGCCTTTTTGAATAAGGATCTTTTCGCACCATTGGCAGCATTGGGGAGGCATACGGTGAGCAGGTTTAGAGCCAGGATGTGAGAGAATTCAGTGCTGGGTTTTGTCTATTATATGGCAGTCTGTTTGGAGAAGGACAGCTTGCAGGCCATGTCTTTTTAGCTTATTTTTTGACAATTCACGGGGCACAGAGGTTATGGACTGGAAATGCATGGTAATGGTATGATCAGCTATTCTACAAATGGAAGGCTGTTGATCAGTCCTTAAAATGGTAGGTCAGGCATCCAGATATTTAGCCGGCTATGATGTTGGATAGTATGAGTGGTCACCCTAAGTTGACTCGGGTTATGAGTGAGAAGGGCAGTGAGTTTTAGGTGTCTAATTCTGGTTAAGTGTCTTTGGCTGGCATGCAGCTTTTCACACATGTTTGACTTGTGCTGGGGAGCATGAGGCTGTGGAATGTTAGTTTCAGGAGGGGGAGCAGCTTAAAATATTTTCAGCAATGAGTGATGGGGGGGGTCAGTCAGACTGTAAGGGCAGCAAGGTGTTGTAAAGTGTGGTACTTTTCGAGGACAGAGAGGTGGAGCATCCTTTCATGGTCAGAGGGGCATGTCGGCTTTCCCATTTTCCCATTAAACTACAGCTATTATAATATTGTTCGGAAGGCTTTCCAAATGTTATAGATGCTTGGGATTTAGTGGTGGGTTTCTTGTTAAGATTTTCAATCAAACCAGGGGTGGTAGGGGATGGGGCACTTTTTAAGAACCTGCATTCCATTCGTGACAAGGAAGATATTTTGTGAAGCTTGATTGACAAGGAGCTGTGGGCCGATAAGTTACTAGGCCTTTTTTTCCCCTCCTTTTCTTAATTTTAAGGTATCCTCTTTGGGTTTAGTACCCAAGAATGGGCTCTGGGATTTTTGTTTGATTCGACATTATTCCTTTCCATAAGGTGAGTCTGTTAATGACTATATTTTCAAGGAAGACTCTCATGTCAGATATGCATCCTTCAATGATGTGGTGGAAGTGATTAAGGAGTTTGTGGAATTTGTTAGGAAAGGTCAATATTGAGGTAATGTTTCACATATTGCCATTACAGGGGGAAGAGTGGTCATTATTAGGCATGGTGGTGAACAACGGTTTTTATTTTGATAAGGTCATCACTATTGGTTGTGCTGTGGCTTGTGCCACTTTTGAGAAATTATATGGCAGCAAATTATTCAGTATCTGTTTTTTTTCTGGTAATAGGTGAGAGCTATGAGTGAGCTAAGGAAGGAATGCAGGCTTTTATTCAGCTGTGCATCAAGCTGGGCTTTCCTCTTGCTGGTAAGAAGATGGAGGGACTGACTAAGGCTTTATGTTTTTTAAGTTTGATGGTGGCTGCGGATTGAGCTTTGTTTTGTCTCCCAGGAGAGAAACTGGAGCAGCTGAAGGATAAGATCAGGTAGTGTTGGACTAATGCTAAGCTGCACATCAATTATGTGATGAAACTTTTGGGTCTTTTCAACTATGTAAGTTGAGCAATTTGTCCAGGTAGGACTTTTTGTAGGTCAGTAGCATTTTTGCTACAAAGAGGAAAAAGCGAGCACCATTGGGTGCTGGTTAGTAACCTAGTGTGAGTAGATTTGAGTTTGTTGGCAATATTTCAATGGTATTTCTTTTTGGCAGAAAGACTGGGTGACTCAGATGACTTCTTGACTGATGCTGCTGGAGGACAGAGAATGGGTGCATATTTCAATAAGAATGGGTGGCAGCTCAGTGGCCAGATGACTGGGCGGAAGAGTGGAAGAGAGATGTGGCATTTTTCAAGTTGATGTCTATTTAGGTAGTTTTACTGGTTTGACAGGATAGGGTATGGGACAGGAAGGTGGTTTCCAATTCAGACAACTGGGTGGTGGTGCAGATCCTGCAGTCAAAAGCTACTTAATCAGAGTTGTTCTTATTAGTTGTGAGGAAGCTTGTTTTACAAAGTTTATTGTTTATTTTTTTCCTTTTCAGGTGCACATTTAACAGGTACATAGAATGCAATAACTGATAGCCTTTCACATTTTCAGTTTCACAGATTTTGACAATTGACTTCAAAGGAGCAGGTCAATCCAGTTTGTTGTACCAAGATGGCTTATTCAGCAACTGTGGCCAGTATTGACACAGATGGCTTATTATAGGGCATTGGTTGCTTCTGGAGAATTTGTAACGGGGACTGCTGGAGAATGACAGAATATGGTCCTTGAAATTATTATTGCATTATTTAGCTAGCATATGGTTGGAAGGGCAGGCAGTGAAATTGGTTAGGGTAAAGTCAGCAGGTCTTAGCATGTTTTCTCAGGTGGTGGGACTTGAGAACTTAACCAAAGTTGATTACTGCTTTGGGCTTCTTTGGAGGTATGGATGTACATAGGGTCATTTAGAGTGCATGAGCTATTGGGTCTGTTGTTGTGGAAGGATGTGTTTATTTTTTCTTCTACAGTAGTGATCTGGTTATTGTGATTCAAGGCTGATCAGGTGGGCAGAGGTACAACGGTTCTGCTGCAGACATGTGCGCAGGAATTCCTTTGCCCAGTCACTTGGGGTAAGTAACTGTAGCTGCCACATGGAGGTTGGCCTCAGAAGTTAGTTTTTTCATATGCAAAGTAGGGCGGTATTAGAAGCTGATCAGCTTATATGGTTAATGCAGATGACATTTCAATGTTTGGGTTTCCAAAGGGACAGATTTTCCATGCATTTGTTTCAGAAAGGGAGGGTGTCTGACCTGCCAAGAGAAGGGAGGTCAGTGTGGGTGATGAAGACAGTGGGGTCTTGGTAATCGGGAGCACTTTTATCTTATATTAGGTGAAGTCGGGGATTATTTATTTTTGTCTGAAAAGGAACAATGGCAGAAGAAAGTATCAGAGCAAGTATATGAAAGCCATAAAGCCAACAAATTATCAGTATGTTACAATCATATAGCCAGATTCGCTACAGGCATGGCTTTTAGGACCCACCATTGTCAGAACCTCAAAGCACTGGGATGGCTAGAGTATCCTACCCTTCTACAGTTCAACCAGCTTATAGTAACGCATAAAATGCTCCATCAACCTGATAACACCCCTGACCTCAAAATTATTCTCACCCCTCATAGTGCCCCCAGGCCATTATGCTCAGCTGATAAACTAATGATACTGACCCAGAAATCCAACAACTCTGCAGGCGATGCTAAATTTACCAGCTCACCCGGTAAAATCTTGAATCTACTCCCTACTACCATTACAAAGGAAACCTCACTACTCCTATTTAAAAGAGAACTTAAAAAATACCTCACATCTCATTGGCTGTGCTCTTGTTCTAAACCTGACTAACAACTTCACTAATACGTGTCTTATTACCCAACCTGCTGTTTAGCCAAGTATCTATGCCTCATAGTATTTGAATGTCTAAGCTTTGTGAATTATGAGATCTGATCGTATTCTATGTTCACATTTTCTGATACGTCTCTGCCAATCAGATGTAAGTCTGCACATTGTGTATATTGATATCTGCCTGTATTCTTTGTCTGTATTTTTCTAAACATGTCTGCCTGAGTTTATCACTCAATGATGTATGTACTGTCTCTTTTTTGGTATGTGGAGCTTTTCTCCCCTGGCCTCCACTGAAAAAGGACATATATCCAGTCGGACTATCCCAGGGGTTTAAATTTAACACATGCATAACACTGCCACCTTACCTGAACATGGTAGGCTTGATTAGCGAATTTTAAACCCCTTACCTGTGGTTTGTAGTGTCGATCATTTCCGTGTCGGTGTTTTCGCGTCGGTGAAGTTGGTGTCGGTCTTGTCTGTTTCGATCTTCCGTCCTAGAACCATATATATATATACATATGGAAGCGCTACAGAATCCTGAAAGCCCAAAATCCTGAAGCCCAAAATCCTGAAAGTTCAAAATCCCGAAAATTCAAAATACTGAAAACTTAAAATCCTGAAAACACACAGGATACAAACACTTACTATATTCCACTACAAGTACATACAGAAACATATTACTCTTCAATTATATGCAGGGGGGCAAGCCCCCCTGCACCCCCCACACCCCCTGCTACTTAAATATATCAACTCCGAGATTGCACTTCACCACACTAAGTGCAATCTTGGAGTTGATATATATAAGTAGTAGTGGGTGTGGGGGCCGCAGCCCCCCACGTGGGGGGTGCAGGGGGCTTGCCCCTCTGCTTATACTTGCAAAACAGTAATATAGTTTGTGTTTTATTTCTTTTTGCATGTACTTGTGCTGGAATAAGTATCCTGTGTGTTTTCAGGATTTTGTGTTTTCAGTATTTTGAGTTTTCGGGATTTTGAACTTTCAGGATTTTGGGCTTCAGGATTTTGAGCTTCCAGGATTCTGTAGCGCTCCCATACACACATATATATATATATATAGATATATATATATATATGTGTGTGTGAGTGTGTATATTAAAAAAAAATAAAAAGTGTGTGTTTATGTCTGTGTGCGTGTGTGTGCATGTGAGTGAAAGTGAGATCTATCAAGCCATTATTTTATACTCGCTAATCAGTGCTTTTGCTGTTTGCTGAGTGTAAAAAAAATAAATAAACAGAGAAAAAATGTATATGTGTGCATGTATGTGTATGAGTGTTTCTCTTTCTCTCTGTATGTGTGAGTGAATGCATGCATGAAAGCAGAAGAGACTTTGTGTGTATATGTATGTCTGTGTGAAAGTGGAGACTGTATATTTGTAGGAGAGTGAGGGAGTGAACAGTGAGATTGAGCGAGCCATTATTTTGCACTCACTAAGCAGCGTGTTTGCCGTTTAGTGAGTGTAAAGTAAAAAATAGAAAAATTAAAAATAAAAAAGTGCATGTGTGAATATGTCTGTGAGTGAGAGTGTATGTGTGTATGAAATCAAAAGAGACTGTGTGAGTGGGAGACAGACAGAGTGAAGAGTAAGAGTGACCCTTGGCAGTAGCAGCAGCAGCTAAGAGGCCTGCATACCTCTCGACATAACTCTCGACTGTACAGAGTTTTGCAGGATGTCCTGATTTTTTGCCTCACATTTTTGGTATGGTCCTCATAAAATTTGGGATTTCTGGTAAATCGCTGGCAGATCATTGAGAAGTGATGTCAGGAGAAGTGAAGTCAGAAAATAATGACAGGCATTTGAATTTCAGATTTCATTCCCTTCAAAAAATGCAAGCTAATGCAAAAACTCTTATTCTATCAAATTTCTATGTTTGTAAAAGCAATATTTAAAAATCTGTCTCTAATTTTGGGCATGTGTTCCACCATTATTTATGACTTTGTCCATATTTCTCTATGCTCTTGACCTCTTAGCATGTGTTTTTATATATTCTTGATGTAACATGCTTCTTCCAGCACCAGTAACATATACTACAGCAAGTTTGACATATTAGGCAGTAGAACTATTTTATATCAAAAATATATAAAAAAATAATATAGTACTTAAAAAAAGTAAATAAAACACAACAATTTTAAACAGAGCCAATTCTCTAAGTGGAATAATAACCTCCAGGATATGTGCAGCATCAGGCCTCAAAACACCGCTGGGTGGTCATTAATTATACATTAACACGCCCCCTAGAGGGCACTATTGCTTGTGTAGCTTACACTGAGGCATAAGGCCTAAGATTCATAAGGAACGGAATTAGAGACAATTAAAGATTTTGTTTATATGAAGTGTTTCTCACAAGTGCCAAGACCCCAACCAGTTGCATGAGTTATAAACTCTAATTACTCTAACTTCTAAAAGTTACATTAAATGCATTTTTTATTAGATCAAAAAGAATGTGCCATCTAAAGGCTATGTGTTATGAACTTTATAGACTTTTTTAATACTAGCATTTCTCTGAAACTAATGAGTGCCAAAACAAGTATACATCACAACCTAAAGGAAAATATTATTTCACTGTACATATCAACAGAATGTACAGGCTCTATATCTGAGATGAATTTTGATGTGTCTAAAATATCAAGTCTAGTACATCTGTGCCCTGATCTGATTTCATAAATCTCTCATAACATTTGAAGTAGAAGGTAGGGGGTTTTGAATTAACATTTGCTAGATCCTATATGGTATCTGTATCAGCATATCTGACAATACCCGAACATTGTTTCACAGACATCTATTTCACAGTGCCTGGAAGCTCTTGGTTGGATCTGTCCATACGATTTACTTTGAAATATTTTATAAGATTATTATAAGATTATTTGATACCTCCAGTAGAACTGCATAAGTGGATCTCAGCTGTCAATGGTGATCTACAACCGTTGCTTGAAATTAAGAATAGTGACAAACATTTTCATCTAGTTATTCTCTACCCCTTCCTCATCTTAGAAAAGACAGATTATGTTGTGCTTCTGTCTCAAAATACTTTTGTTTCATTTGACTTTTTCCTGATAAGTTGTGATGCTCACATTATACTCTTTGGAGCCAGAAGTGTGAAATATGGTGCGAGCTTTGACCACTACTTTCTTTTCATCAGTAATCGTGAAGGGGATAGTTTCACATGTTGTAATGGAGTGTTTCTCTAATCCAGCACTGTTAGATGAATGTCAGTTGGATATGAGGCATCACAAATCTTCACTTTGTCCTTACTTTTTGAATCATGCAATTAATGTGCTTGTTTTTCTGCATATATTTTGAAATCAGTCTAATACATTGAAATTTCCATGCTCTTAAAAAAATTCTAAATTCTTTAAAGTCAGTCTATGGACCATTATGTGATATCATCTGTTCAGGCATTTCTTGACTTGCAAACACTATCTTAAGCCAAGCAATTCTTGATGTAAATATCATACATTAAAATGATCAATTTCAGCAGATAACACAAAATAGAAAATTAATATGATTATGATGAAACAAATCAATGCCTACCTTTAATCATGACATTACCAATTTCTCTGCATTGTACAGATTACACACTTTTTGTACCATTTGCTCTGTTAACACTATAATGACTGTCTGATACATACTATCTCTAGCTATTCCCTATTAACTTAAATGTTCCCAAATATAAGTCTCACAATTTTCTGTAGGGTCATGTTGTCTAGCTGAAATACAATGACAACTGTCTTACCTTTCAATAAGTGAAGAAATTAAGAAATTCAACTTTTTTTTTTGCATTTTATATTTCTGGATCTGCAGTAAAGCTGAAATAAAGTGATATCATTCCTACATTCTCTCTTTTCAGTGAG